>NW_027223864.1:0-5000 GCF_028538775.1 Myotis yumanensis
TGCCATTTAGAAGTGAATGCCAAGTGTTTTCACACACCGTTCTACACTGATTCCTGATCTTTTAAAAAATATATTTTCATTGATTTCAGAGAGGAAGGGAGAGGGAGGGAGGGAGGCAGGGAGGGAGTGGGAGAGAGAGAGAGAGAGAGACATCAGTGATGAGAGAGAATCATGGATCGATCGGCTGCCTCTTGCACACCCCATCACCCCGTACTGGGGATCGAGCCCACAACCCAGGTATGTGCCCTTGACCGGAATCAAACCTGGGACCCTTCATTCCGCAGGCTGACGTACTATCCACCAAGCCAAACCGGCTAGGGCTAGTTTGTTTGTTTGGTTTTTTAAAGAGGGTTGGAAGGGAGTGGGAGGAAGGGAAGGAGGGAGAGATAGAAAGAGAGAGAGAGAGAGAGAGAGAGAGAGAGAGAGTTGTTGTTCCAGTTGTTTATTCATTCTTTGGGAGCCTTTTAAAAAAATAGATTTTTTTGCCCTAGCATTTCGATGATGCTTCCCGCTTGCACCCTGGATGTGGTATGTATGTATGTATGTATTCAGATGATATTTTCTTGAGTTGTCCACTTGAATAACCTGAATGTTTTTGTTGTTGTTTTTTGTTTAGTTCCATACAAAGATTCCTATTTATTCATATCTGATTTATTCATTTTTTATTTTACTTTAAAGCCCGTATGGTTTTATGAACCGGTGTCTCCCCAATAATTGAGAGAGAGAGAGAGAGAGAGAGAGAGAGAGAGAAAAGACGAGACGATCCGTGAGTACTGCCTCATGTAGGTTTCAGCTCCTTGGCGGCAAAAGTGTTTTTGTGCCCTAACTGGTTTGGCTCAGTGGATGGAGCGTTGGCCTGCGGACTCGACGGGGGTGGGGCGGGGGTGGGGGTGGGGGGCAGCGGGGTGTGTGTGTGTGTGTGTGTGTGTGTCCCAGGTTCGATTCCGGTCAAGGGCATGTACCTTGGTTTCGGGCACATCCCCAGTAGGAGGTGTGCAGGAGGCAGCTAGCTGCTCGATGTTTCTCTCGTGGATGTTTCTATCCCTCTCCCTTCCTCTCTGTAAAACATCAATAAAATATTTAATAAAATTTTTTTTTTAATGTCTCCCGGGAAGGGAGAGAGGGAGAGAGGGAGAGAGGGAGGCAGGCGCCGGGACGTCTTGGGCCTGCGGGGTGTGTGTGTGTGTGTGTGTGTGTGTGGGGGGGGGGGGGGGGGTGGGTGGGTAGTGGTGGTGTGCGACTCCGAGGAAGTCTTTCACTTTCGAATGGCCCGCTCGGCCCGCCCCCGTGTTTGTTCCGGCCATCCTCCGAGAAAAAGATTATCCTAGGCCCTCCCCCCCCCCCCCCCCCCCCCGCCCCCGCGTTCGGTGGCGCCGTGCCGTCCCGGAGGGGGTTGGGGGTGGGGGCCCGGGACGCGATCGGCCCTCCGGGCGGGCGGCGGGACGCCCTTGCCGGCCCGAGATCCGGATCCGTCCCGCTGAGGTTCGCGCCGCTTGTCGGGAGCCACCTGGCGGCCGCTTTTATATCGTTTCTTCCTTGCGGAGCATCTAGGGAGGGGAAGCGGCTGCAGTGCCCGAGGCCAACTTCCAGGGTGCCGGCGGCGCTGTCGGGATCTTGCCGGCGGCGCCGGTCCGTCGGTACGCGGCCCGTTCTCCGGAGATTGGACCTGCAGCAATGCTGAAGGAGTGAGTGGCTGCCGCCTCTGGGGAGGTGGGCCGCTAGGGCGGGTCGACCAGCACTCTGTTACCCCTCCGCGGGGACCGACCGGGGCCGCCGCCGCGGGCGTAGCCGCAGAGGTTGGCTCGCGCCGCTCCGTCGGTGCCTGTCCGGTTCTCCGGAGATTGGACCTGCGGCGGGGCCATTGAAGGAGTGAGTGCCCGCCGCCGCCGGCGCCGCCGCGACGTGTGGCCCGGCACTCGCTGTCGCCCCTCCGCGGGGACCGACCGGGGCCGCCGCCGCGGGCGTAGCCGGAGAGGGTGGCTTGCGCCGGGACGCCGTCCTGCCCGAGGCGCCCCCCCCCCCCCCACCTCCCGCTTCTATTGATTTCGGCGCGGGCGCGTGCCTGCGCGACGTGCCGGGCGACTGGTGCCGTGTGTCCGCGTCCGCTCCTGCGGGTTCGTCCGTCCGTCCGTCCGTCAGAGGCGCCTTCCGCGAAATTTTTCAAAGTCCCGATTCTGAGGCGGGAGCGTGCGCGCGTTCAGTGGTCGCCCGGGCTGCGCGGGCGGGCGTGTGCCCGAGTGTGCCGCGGTCACCGGGCTCGACTTTGGGGCCGTTATCCGAGTCGCGGAGCTCCGTAGGTGGGGGCCGGCACGGGCGGTGCGTGGAGGACGGCGGAGGGCGAGGCGGGTCGGTACGAGCGCACTCGTGGTCCCGGTCGTCAGATAACGTTTCTTCGTTTTTCCGCGAGCGGGCTTGCGCCGACGCCGCGGCCGGGCCTTCCAACGACACGGTGGTTCTAGGCGCCGGGCGGAATTTTTTCAAAGTCCCGACTCGGAAGCACGTTTGACCGGGCCGTTGCCCAGGCGTGCCAAGTGGTGAGGGAGGCCGTGGACGGCCCGGCCCTCTCCCTCTTGCTGCCGCCTGTCCGTGGCACGCTCTCTTTACTGGCTTTGGGGGGTCGACCAGATAGTCCCGTCCAACCCCCCCCCCCCCCCCCGCCCTTCTTTGGTGGCGATGGGGTCCCGTGGGGTCTCCTGTGGCCGCGACTCGCTTCCGGGAGTCAGGCGTGACCTGTAGACAGAGGCCCCCGTCACCGGGCACCGTCCGTGTTTTGCCTAAAGTTGGCATTTTGTACCACGAGATGACTGTGGACACGCTGTCCTCGGGTGATTGGACGACGGGGGGTGTCCCCGGGAGGTTCTCGGCCGCGACCCGGAGCCTGACTCCCCCCACGTCCCCGGCCGCACGAGCGAAAGCCGTACGCCTCGGGCCTGCGCGCGCCGGCTGCTGTACGTCTCGGGCCCCGTCCCCACGGACCGTGGTCTTCCTCCTCCGCGTGAGAAGAGAGCGAAGGGCTTTACGTGGCGAGGCTGAAGCGCAGGCTCGTGCTCCGGACGGTTGTCCCCGCCACGTTTCCCTTCTTCTCGCCCCGTTTTTTGTTGCCGTCCGATCGATGTGGTGACGTCGCGCTCTCCCGGGCCGGGCCTAAGCCGCGCCAGCCGAGGGACGGACATTCCTTGGCGAATGGGACCGCTCTTCTCGCTCTGCCCGCGGGCCCCTCTCCTCTCCTCCCCGTCCGACGGCGGTGCGTGGAAGGGAAGGGGTGCGGAACCCGGCCCGACCTCGGTGTCACGCCCGTGGTCTCTCTGACGCAGCGGACACCCTCCGCTCGCCTTTCCCGGCTTGCGTTGTCGCGGGCGCCCCTCCTCGCGGCGGGGAGGGGGCGTCCCGTCGTCGCGCCGCACGCGCCTCCCCCGTTGGGCGTGCGGTCGCTGTTTCGCCTTGGCCCTCGGCGGGTGCCCCTGGAGCGCTCCGGGCTGTCCTGCAGGTGCCTGAGGCCGAGCTGGTGGTGTCGTTTCCCGCTCCCCGCGAGCCCCCCGCCGGGCCGCCGCTGTCGGCGGTGCGCTGGAGGGGAGCCCCGGGGGAGTCTGGCCGGATAAGGGGAAGGCACGCCCGTCCCCCCTCGCGGGAGGGGGGGCCGGGCCCTCGCAACGTGTGCCGCGCGGGCGACCGCGACGGGGCCGAGTCAGCGGGTGTGCCGGCCGCTGGCTGACCGTGAGAGTTGATTTGTTTTTGCTGCCGCCTGTTCTTCCGTTATTGTAGTTTTTTTTTTTCTTTTTTCCGTCTTGCGTCGTGCCGGTGTTCCCGACGCAACACCGCGGGCTCTCTTTTAGTTAACTGTGGACGAGGCCCCCGGTGAGGCAAGAGGACGAAGCCCAGAGGCGGCACGGGCTCGCTCCTCCCGCGCAATCTCTCTCTCTCGAACGGCCCCTATCGCGAGCGCCTGTTGTGTCCACCCTGTGCTTGACCCTGTCCCGGTCGGGTCCTCCCCCGGGCCCCCCCCGTGTTCCCTCGGAAGTGTCTCCACGTGGCTCCGCGGGCCCGATGGGGTGTTTCTGCTGGGGTTGGGGGACGACGCGCCCTCGGTGAGAAAAGCCTTCTCTAGCGATCCGAGAGGGTGCCTTGGGGTACCGGACCCCCCAGCCGCCGCCCCTCCTCTGGAAGCGCGTTCGGATAGCCGCCTCTGTGTTCGAGCGCTCGGGCCCCTCTCGCACCGGCTTTGAGGGGCCGAGCGGCGACGCAGCTTGTGCCTTACTGTGGCCCGCGCCTCCCCCCTCCGAGTCGGGGGAGGGTCCCGCCGGGCCGGGGGCCGGCGTCCGTCGCGGGGAAAACGCCGCGTTACGTGAGCGTGCACGCGCGCGTTGCCGCGTGCGCATTCGGGCGCGCGGGGGGATTCTCTCCCGTTGTGTGCCGAAGGGGTTTTGGGGGGGGCCGCGGAGGCCTTCCCCGTCCCCCCGGCGTTCCCGCTCCCGCGCCTCGAGCGGCTCTCCGCACGCACCCGCCACACGGGTTCGCAGCCGACGGGTGTGCTGCGCGGGCACGGTCGGGGCCCGGCTTGTCCTCGGGGGGCGCTCCGCCCGGGATGCGAGTCCCCGTCCGGCTCGGACTGGGCAGATGAACGGATGGGCGGCTGGAGAAGGAGCCGCGGCGGCTCCCCTGTGGTTGCTGAGGGGTCGCGTGTGTGGCCTTGGCCGCGCGGCGGGAGGAGGCTTTTGAGGTTTTGTGCGCTTGGGAGGATCGGCACGGCGTCCCGGGCGACGCGGGGCCGCCCTGTGTGTCTGTGGCGGTGGGATCCCCGCGTTTGTTTACCCGGTGGCCCGTGTTCCGGGTCCGGTGCCCTTGCCTCGGTGCCTGCCCTCCGCCGTGCGCGCCCGGTTGAAAGAGAGGGACTCTAGGTCCTCTCGGCCCCCGGGGGTCAAAGGCGGTGGTGGCTGCGGCCGGTGGGCGGCGGGGCCCGGAGCCCCCAGCGAGGTTGGTCGAAGGTTGTTTCTGGCGGAAGC
>NW_027223864.1:17500-47500 GCF_028538775.1 Myotis yumanensis
TGGGTGACCTTAGTTGAACTTCACACAGGTTGTTTTCTGCATAGGTGGCATTCGAGGAAAACAAACAAAAAACTCAGAATAAGAGCCATGCCCGGTGTCATTAACTAACGAGGTCCTTTGGCATCCTCTCTTCTCCAGTTTCCCTCCTGCCTCCCTCCAATTCTCTCCCTTCCTCTTGCTCCCCCGCTCCTCCACTCCATTCCAGTCTATTCCACTCACCGCCCCCCCCCCCCCCCCAGATTCTGTCCATCCTGGGGCTCACACACAGTATACATACATACATACATACATACATACATACATTCGTCCTACACCTGAGTATCAACCAAAGACTTGGAAACAATGAGGAGGAGACTCAAGAAGTAATGCCATTCAAAACTAAACATTAAGTCATTGTGTAAATTCTGTGAAAGGAAAAGTGGATAGGGTATGCCTGTAAATGGCATAGCTCTCCCTGCTCACCTAGCCTTTTCAATGACAGCACCCACCCCATACTCACCCCCTTACTGTCATGGATGCTTTTCATGATCCCTGAGAGGAAGAAAATATCCCCTGTTGCTGAACCCTGGCTTTTCAACACTGCAGATGACCCTCTTGGACAGATGCAGGAACTCTCTCCCTCCCAGTCCCAGAGAGGATGTTTTGACCCACCCTTGATCTCTTTCTTGGTTTGTTTTCTTTCAATGGTGGTAAACACAGACCTCCTTTGAACCTTTGATAAGCCTACAGTTTACATTCACACTCCTTTAGCTTGATTTTTAATACAACTCCCGGGGTCAGGATCACGACTTTAGAGTCACGGTTGGTTCGCCCCATGAGAGGACTCCTGTGTGTGTGTGTGTGTGGGGGGGGGGGGGGGGGGTGGCGGGGGGGGGGGGATTGCCCGCTTTGCTTTCTCCCGCCTCCCTAAAATGTCACCAGTGGATTTCATGTAACCCACGTACGGTCTCCTCCTGGGATTGGAGTGTATAAAATAAGGGGGCCGACATTGCCATTCTTTGGAACATCATCTCCCGCCGTTGAGATTGTGCTTCCCGGCGTACGAGCGACATTTCTGGACAGTTTGGCTGAAAGACACTCACAGAAATTCTGCACAGGTTGGAGGATTTCTTACATTGTTGACAAATGCCACACACGCACACATGTGTGTGCACTTGCTTCACGGTTGCCACCTGTGGGGCTCTTTCAGGTTCGTCCATTTAACTTCCTCTTTTTCACAGGGAGGAAGGAGGCAGCGAGTGTAATCACCAGTGAGTGTGTGACATGAGACTGAGGATTTCCCGTGGAAAGCGGGTGAGCGGACGGGTGGGCGGAGGGAGGGAGGGAGGGAGGGAGGGAGGGAGGGAGGGAGGACACATCCATCCACCCACTCATCCATCCATCCATCCATCCATCCATCCATCCATCCATGGACAGAAATTAAAAGTTTAACAAACAAACAGTGATGGTGAGTAGTCATGTCCTAGGCTGCTACCTTCCCTGACAAAGGTCAATCTTTCTTTTTTATAGTGTTTTTATTGAGTTCAAAGATGGGGGGAAAGAGAGAGAGAGAGAGAGAGAGAGAGAGAGAGAGACATCAATGATGAAAGATAATCATGGATCCACTGCTTCCTGCACACCCCCTCCTGGGAGGTGGGGTGGGGGGGGGGGGGGCGGGCGGCGGCGCCGGGGATCCATCCCGCAACCCGTGCATGTGCCCTTGACCTGAATCGAACCTGGGACCCTTTAGTCTGCAGGCCGACGCTCTATCTCCCCTGAGCCAAACCGGCTAGGGTGTAATTTTCCTTTTTAAATCCCCTTATTTTTATTGAGTACGTTGCTGACTGTTACCTATCCTACGCCAACCTAAGTAAGAGAAGTATGTGTCTGTCATTTTATTTTAATTTTTATCCAATCCCAGAGGTTTCCTGCCCCCCCACCCCCACCCCCGCTTTGCCTTCTCTGGCCTCCCTCATCTATCACCAACGGAGTTCATGTAACCCACTTACATCTCCTCTTTTGCTTGACATGTATACAACAAGGTTAAAACACACACACCCTCCATTCTACAGAGTGTTATCCCATTATGTTGAGAATCTGCTTCCTGGCAATTGCCTCAAATGAACTCACAGACATTCTCCACAGATTTGAATCTTTTTTGATGTTCACACATCCATCCATCCATCCATCCATCCATCCACGGGGAAGTTAAAGATGAATGATAAAAGGGTGTCTGTCGTGAGTGGCACACTTGGAGCGGTGTGTGCGGTGGGGGGTGGGGGTGGAGGGATGGATGATCAAAACCGGCAACTGGAGCAGAGTGTGCTGGCCGGTCTGGTGACCCGGGGTTATTGAGTCAAATCATCCCTCACCAGGCCTCCCGCGACCCTCATCGCTCCACTCCCACCTATGTCTCTCCTCCTAGGGGATCTAAGACGCCGAGATCTACTGTTGACCTTCGCCTTGGACCCTGGACTCACGCCCCTCAAACCCCTCCCTCTCGCTCCCCACCCCCCCTCGCGGGATTCCTAAACGGGTGAGGGCTGGTTCCTGGGTTGGCCGATAGAGGGCACTCTTTCCCACCCGGACAGGCCGGGCCGGTTTTCTCCAACAGCCTCCCTCCCTCCCTCCCTCCCTCCCTCCCTCCCTCCCTCCCTCCCTCCCTCCCTGAAGTTGGTGAGCTGCCGGCCTGAGGGTGGGGGAACTCGGAGAAGCCCGAGGCGAGGGAGGTCCGAGGCCCTGACGTCACCGGAGAGCTTTCTGCATTTGAATGAAGCAAGCCCTGGAGTGAGATCCATTGGAATGAATCGCCCTGACCTCCCTCCTCCCCTCCCGCTTGCTCCATACCCCACCCCCTACTCCCCATCCCCCACCCCAGCGCTCCCTTCCTCTCAGCCCTCAGGTCAGGGGACTCTCAAGGGAACGCGGCCCGGTTCCCCATCTACGGAGACACATGGGTAGCGAGCCGAGCCGAGCCGAGCCGAGAGTGAGAGGCGAGAGTGAGAGGCGTCTCTGCCAGCCTCTGGGGCTGCTTGGGGCCATTCTGAGCGGGGAGGGTCCCCCATGAATCGGGTCGCTCGGGCTCTGTCGTGGAAGTTCATCATGGAGAAAGGACTGTTGGCAAACAGACATACGTTTAGTCCATCTCCAGGTGAGATTCCTCTCGGGATGTTCCCTTTTTAAAAATCATCATTCTTGCCCTAACCGGTTTGGCTCAGTGGATAGAGCAGCGATGGCGAACCTTTTGAGATCGGCGTGCCAGCATTTTGAAAAATCCTAACTTAACTCTGGTGCCCTGTCACATATAGAAATTTTTTGATATTTGCAACCATGGTAAAACAAAGACTTATATTTCTGATATTCATTTTATATATTTAAATGCCATTTAACAAAGAATAAATCAACCAAAAAAAAAAAAAAATGAGTTGTGTCATAGGTTCGCCATCACTGCGATAGAGCGTCAGCCTGCGGACTCAAGGGTCCCGGGTTCAATTCCGGTCAAGGGCATGTACCTTGGTTGCGGGCACATCCCCAGTAGGGAGTGTGCAGGAGGCAGCTGATGGATGTTTCTCTCTCATCGATGTTTCCAACTCTCTATCCCTCTCCCTTCCTCTCTGTAAAAATAAATAAATAAATAAATAAATAAAGTATATTTAAAAAAATAAAAACCATCACATTCTCCCCTGTTGGTTCAGTCTCTGGCTCATTGAAGTCTACAAACACACGACCCTTCTAATAAAACCCCACAAAAACCAACAACCAACATATGTGGGCGTCACTGGCTTAAAGACAGACATGCAGACAGACAGAGACAAACCTCTGAGTCCCTATCAGGTGAATTGGGGACGATTTGAGCAGGAAAATATAGGTTGCCCCTGTCCCATGCCCTCATTGAAAGGGGACAGGTTCTGATTTTAAAACAGCCGTCTGTCGGTCGGTCGGTCGGTCGGTCGGTGGGGTACCCCTACCTACCGCTGTGGGCACACAAGCTTGACTCCCAGGGAGAGGGAGACTTGGTTGGGTAGGGTTAAGAACGGGGAAAGTAGCCCCGGCCGGTCGGTCGGTCGGCGTCTCCGAGAGCTTCAGGACCTTCACCTCTTAGGATCATTGCCGTTTTTCCAAAAGCGGTATGAGTGAGGAGAAGGGGAGATTCCCTCTCACAGTCCTCGGAGCATCCCTCGGTTCGCTTCTGTGTGTTTTCTCTTGGTAAATCCAATTTCTGTCTTTTGTTGTTGTTGTTTTCTACACTCTTCCTAAGGGTGACCTGGCTTCTGACAGCAGAAACAGACGCCTCTACCCTTTCACAGCGGACCTCATGGACAGACTCTGTTGCCTCGCCCTCAGAAACCAGCAGGTGTATACGTCGTGTTCACGGAAAAACATGCAAACCCGTAGAGAACTTTCATGAGTTTCCTTGAGCCAAACTGTCCACACTTGCCGGGAAGCAGAACCGCAAGGGGTTTGGACAATGCTCCGGAGAATGGCTGTTTTTCACTGTGTTTTATTCATTCTTTCTCTAAATTATTATTTAATACATTTTTATTGATTTCTGAGAGGAAGGGAGAGGGAGAGAGCGATAGAAACACCCGCTACTGGGGATCGAGCCCACAACCGGGCCTGTGCCCTTGACTGAAATTGAACCCGGGACCCTTCGGTCTCCAGGCCGATGCTCTACCCACTGACCAAAACCGGCTGGGGCGTTACTTTGTTTTATACGTGACAATCCAATCCAAGGAGGAGACATACGTGGGTTACAGGAAATCCACTGGTGATAGATGAGGGAGGGAGGGAGGGAGGGAGGGAGGGAGGGAGGGAGGAGGGGGGGGGGTGGGGTGGGGAGTGGGGGTACACCTCTGGGATTGGATATAAAGCAAAATGATAGATGCATACTTCTTTTTTAAAAAATACATTTTTATTGATTGCAGAGAGGGAGGGAGAGAGAAACATCATTGATGAGGGAGAATCGGGGATCGGCGGCTTCCTGCATGCCCCATAGTCGGGCTCGAGCCCGTGACCAGGGTGGGCATGCTCCCTGGCCCCGAATCGAACCCAGGACCTTAAGGTCTGCCACAGGCTGACCTCGGCTCTACCCACTGAGCCAAACCGGCCAGGGCTACACCTACTTCTTTTCCTGAGGTGGGTGCAGGATAGATAGTTAACAGGCAACAATACACGTGATAACAATAACAATGAAGGAATTTATGGTCTCTTTCCTGCAGGGCACCCAGGGGCATTTGCTTGTGTGTGTGTGTGGGGGGGGGGGGGGCGCGGAGGTGGGGGGAGGGGGAGAGAGTAGGGGGGCTAATGTTACAAGCTCCTCTGACATTTCAGAGGTGTGTTGTCTTACATGCAAAAGGACCATAGGTTCAGTTAAGGTAAACGCTGACCTGGTCAGGGAAGACTCAGGCCTAGGACGCGACTACCCACCACAAGTGCTCTTAGTGACAGCCTCCCTTCAGACCATCCCTGCGGTCGATTTAGGCCTTTCAGGTTGCAAGACCGCCAGGCAGGCCTTCCCCTGAGCTCGTCGGGTTAGCATGTGGCCCCTTTCGTCGTCCACAGTTGTGTGGGAATAAAGGAGTCATCCTTTCTGTCAAAGAAGGGAGCTTAGGCTGCCTCCATTTTGGCTCCAGGGACTTGGCCGCCGCCATTTCGAAATGGCATAGGTCAACCCCTCCCTCTTATCCTCTCCACACCCCCCCCCCCCCACCCCCGTTTTAATTTCGCTGCTTTGTTTCTCTTTTAAACAAATTCACATTTCATTTATGTTGAAATAAACTGTACAAAATTAACTTTCTTCACCGAAAATAACAGCTATGTTTTCTGTATTCTTCCTAGGTAAACTACAAAACGCATTCTTGTAGGTTGTCTAGGTTTCGCTTATAAATTGAGACGCGGCAGTAGATGTATCCACGGAAAAAGACAGAATGAAACAGACCGATCTGTTGTCAGGATCCATGGCCTCTGATCCTGTCTTGACCGTGAAACGGAAGTGTTCCGCATATTCTAGCTTATGGAGCCCTAACTGGTTTGGCTCAGTGGATAGAGCATCTGCCTGCTGACTAAAAGGTCTCAGGTTGGATTCCGGTCAAGGGCACGTACCTTGGTTGTGGGCACATCCCCGGTAGGAAGTGTGCAGGAGGCAGCTGATCAATGTTTCTCTCTCATCGATGTTTCTAACTCTCTATCCCTCTCCCTTCCTCTCTGTAAAAAAATAAATAAATAAAATACATTTAAAAAAAATAAAAATCATCATTCTCCCCTTTTGGTTCAGTCTCTGGCTCACTGAAGTCTACATACACGTGACCCTCCTAAAAAAAACAACAACAACAACAAAAACCCACCCCCACAAAAACCAACAACCAAGTAAGTTGGCATCACTGGCTTGAGTCAAACTGTCCACACTTGCCGGGAAGCAGAACCGCAAGGGGTTTGGACAATGCTCCGGAGAATGGCTGTTTTTCACTTTGTTTTATTCATTCTTTTTTCTAAATTATTATTTAATACATTTTTATTGATTTCTGAGAGGAAGGGAGAGGGAGAGAGCGATAGAGACGTCCAGGATGACAGAGGATCACCCGTCCGCTGCTTCCTGCACACCCGCTCCTGGGGATCGAGCCCACAACCGGGCCTGCGCCCTTGACTGTAATCGAACCCAGGACCCCTTCGGTCCCCGGGCCGATGCTCTACCCACTGACCCAAACCGGCCGGGGCGTCACTTTGTTTAATACGTGACAATCCAATTCAAGGAGGAGACATAAGTGGGTTACAGGAAATCCACTGGTGATAGATGAAGGAGGGAGGGAGCGATGGAGGTACCAAAGTGGGGCGCGGGGGGGGGGGGGGGGGCGGCCTCTGGGATTGAATACAAACTGAAATGATAGACGCACACTTCTTTTTATTTATTTTATTGATGTTTTACAGAGAGGAAGGGAGAGGGAGGGAGAGAGAAACCTCATCCATGAGAGAGAATCTTGGATCGGCCGCCTCCTGCACGCCCCCTAGTGGGGCTCGAGCCTGTGACCCGGGCGGGCATGCGCCCGGGACCCAAAATCGAACCCGGGACCTTAAGGTCCGCCGCAGGCTGACCTCGGCTCTACCCACTGAGCCAAACCGGCCAGGGCCTCACCTACTTCTTTTCCTGAGGTGGGTGCAGGATAGATAGTTAACAGGCAACAATACACGTGATAACAATAACAATGAAGGAATTTATGGTCTCTGTCCTGCAGAGCCCCCAGGCGCATTTGCTTGTGTCTGTGTGGGGAGGGGGGGGGGGGGGGGGGGAGGGCGCGGGGCGGGGACGGCGAGATGTTCCAAGTTCCTCTGACATTTTATGGCATAGGTATGTTGTGTCTTAGATGCTAAGGTAAACACTGACCTGGTCTGGGAAGACTCCGGCCTAGGTAGGACGGGACTACCCACCACTACTGCTCTCAGTAACAGTCTCCCTTCAGACCATCCCTGCGGTGGCTTTAGGCCTCTCGGTTTGCAAGACCGCCAGGCAGGCCTTCCCCTGAGCTCGTCGGGTTAGCATGTGGCCCCTTTCGTCGTCCACAGTTGTGTGGGAATAAAGGAGTCATCCTTTCTGTCAAAGAAGGGAGTTTAGGCAGCTTCTCTTTTGGCTCCAGGGGCTTGGTAGCCGCCCTCTCTCTTATCCTCTCCACCCGCCTCCCCCTCCTCCCCCCCCCCCCCCCCCCCGTTTTAATTTCGCTGTTTTGTTTTTCCATTAAACAAATTTACATTTTATTTATGTTGACATAGACTGTACAAAATTGACTTTCTTCACCGAAAATGACAGCGATGTTTTCTGTATTCCTAGACCAACTACAAAACGCATTCTTGTCGGTTGTCTCGGTTTCCCTTATAAATCGAGACGCGGCAGTAGATGTAACCACGGAAAAAGACGGAATGAAACAGACCGATCTGTTGTCAGGATCCATGGCCTCTGATCCTGTCTTGACCGTGAAACGGAAGTGCGCCACATATTCTTGCTAAAAAGCTTATGAGGATATAGGCTCAACAAAGGAATGTAAACAGCGACACCCAGATGTGGGTGTAAGGATGGCGGGTTCTTTCCTCAATGTTTCACAGTCATTTGTTTAAGATCATCGAATAAAGACAAAAATCCACACCGAAATCCTTGTCTGGCAAGCTCACGTTTCTTTCACTAGCTGGTCATTTCACTGTTGGTTACAGATTTCTCGTAGCACACTTAAAACTCCTGCTAGTCAGAGGTTAGTCGTGAGCTTCGTTGCACAATTTTATGAAACAGGTTCCTCCCACACCTTCTCAAAATTTATTTCTTCAAAGAACTGATAACTCAATGCCCAACAACTGTGACAATGAATGTGATGTCTGCAATGACCTCACTAAAACAAGCCCAAAGTGCCATCGGCAGAGATCACGCAGAAGTGCAACGTGGCGCTTCCGATGATGCCTGCCGCCCTCTGGAAGAACAACAGTTCGTTCTCCAAAGCATGAGAGTTCACACCGGGGCCATTTAAGGAGAGGATCAGTGGCTACTCTACCCAAGAGATCCAGTGATTAAGTGACCCACCTATATCTTACAGCTTTTCTCTGTTTCCTTTCAAATTTCTCAGATTTTTTTTCAATATCAGATATAAGAGAGAACGCATTTTAAAAGTCCCTCGGGTATTTCCGACACTTTCGGAATTATCTGTAGGAAGCTCTGACTTAGTTGTGTAGACTTTGATGTATGTGTCCACCGTTAAATCCAAATCGTGTTTCACATCGAAATGCATGTTAAGCAAAGCTAAGCTACTTGACCTTTGCCCTGTCAAAGTGTTCCTCGGGTGTGCTTTGAGACGCGCTTTCGACCGTTTTCATAGCGTTCGTTCTCAACCTTCATCACAGGGAGAATTCGTAGGACCTTTAGCAATGTATAAACATGAGGAAAAAACTTGATGTCTGGCAGGTGGAGGGGGCCATGGTGGATGGGAGCTCTATATCTTTTCCTCTGGGTTTCCACTTGATTCTCCAACAACGCAGCTCAGCCGAGAGTGCTGCATCGGGATTGGGTAAGTCGCTGCCGTACATGTCAGCCTGGTGCTCCTCCGGCGTATTGAATTTGAGCCGTCCCGTGACAGAGGGGACCAGAGATCAGCATTGAAGAGCTTTGGAGGAACTGTTCTGAGACTATCTCTTTCAGTTCCTGAACAATGTGTTCCACTGTTGTGACGCTTAGAGGCTCTTTATAGCACCTCTCGGAAGTCGGCTGAGACTCCAGGTGCCCTTGCTGAGCTCTGCGGAGCTTCCCGGGGAGCTTCATCAGAATAGCAAGTGTGGTTGCCAAATCGGTGGCTTCCTCAAACCAAAATTCACAATAAACTTCAATATCTTCCATCACTTCATGTAGCGAATGCAGCGCCTGCAGTCGAGCTACTGGCTGCAGAGAAGACATCAGAGGTCTGACCCTGGAGATTTTTCCCAGAGGCTCCTGTGAAAGGTAGAACGTTTTTAAGAACAACAATGGTAACCACGAAATCAAAATCTGTTGCTGCACTGCAGAGTGCGAATGCTCGGCCCGCTGTACAGTTTTCCCATCTACTATGTGTGTCCTCATGTATACCGCCTACACAGAAAACAAGCGCTTGCAGGAGCTCCACTACAATTTCAAAAGCATCGTGCCTGCCCGCCTGCTGAGAATGGCACATTTCCTTCAGTTCTTTCTCGCTTTCTTCATTGTTCTGGAAGAGGACAGAAACGACACTGTCAAGCTCTAAAAGCGGTTGTGGTGACGGATGGAAAAAAGATCAAACTTCCTCCACTGTTCCAAACGCAACAGACGCTCCCGTGACAGGCACCGATCTGGCCGACCGCGGACTTCAGGCACAGGGAAGAGCAGAGTGTGTGGACAGCTTGGGGAGGGATGTTTCTCCAAAAGTCTAGAAGCAACAGCTTTCATTTTGGAAGGAAAGCCACTGGACACAATGTAAGCCTGGCCACGACAATATTCCATGCGTAATCCCCACTTCTCGGGTCTCGTCGTGGGAAATGTCACAGCCAAAATTTCGGCAGCGGCTTCGGAAGGCAGGAAACCCACAGATTCCTCTCTCAGGTCACGAGCTTCGTCAGCAAGCCTCACCAACGCGGGCAGGTGCTCTTCCCCTGCTGTGTCCACTACGTGCGTGCGTCCATCCCTCTGTCAGGGGCCATGGAAAAGAAGGGAGAGTCTCTCACTCCCCTGAGCGTTCCTTCCCCGAATGCGGCTCTCACGGATCTCTAGCATCTGCTTCTGCTTGTACTTTTGAACAGAACGGTGCGTTGACTGCTGTGGTCTCAAAGGGCTTTCTCAGAGAGAACCTCTTCACCAGAATTTATCGGGCACTCCGACAGTGCCTGCATGCCTGCCTGCCTGCCTGCCTGCCTGAAAGTTATCGGGAGTGAAGAGGCCTTCTGGGATTTCATCAGCTTCATGTCCATCTAGAGCAGTGGTTCTCAACCTTCCTAATGCCGCGACCCCTGAATACAGTTCCTCATGTTGTGGTGAACCCCAATTTCATTGTTACAGATTGAACATAATGAAAGCATAGTGATTAATCACAAAAAACAATATGCAATTATACATGTGTTTTCCCATGGTCTCAGGCGACCCCTGTGAGAGGATCGTTCGACCCCCAAAGGGGTCGCGACCCACAGGTTGAGAACCGCTGATCTAGAGGTATCTTTTGTTTTCCCATAAGAATCAAAACTGCAAATAAAGATTTTAAAGTATTCTTTTGTTTACTTTCTCTTCAAGGGTTAAAGGTAAAGTGTCTTCATCCTGTTCTTCACCCCCTTCTGTATTGGAGTTCTGAGCAAGGCTGTTGTTGATCGCTCTATGTTTGTTTTTGTTCCTGTTCAGAAGTTTTGTCAATTTTTTTTCCTGTTTCCATGTCCTGATTTCATCTTCGCTCAATTCTTTTATTCGTTTTCTATGTCTACTATGTGGATTGTTCAAATGACTGGTAAGATCACCTATTGTTGGTATTACATTATCTCGAAGAACTGTCCTATAAGGAAGGACTAGTTCTACAGATCATAGAGGTCTCAGAGTGTTTGGCACATCATCGATATTGTTTATTGAGTTGTTCAGGTGTTTTATCTTCTAAGTTTGCTCTCCTACAATTTCCCACCCACTTCTGGCATCTGGCCGGATCCCTCGGGAACCTGAAGAAGGCCAAATCTGACTGCATGCTCTTCTGCGTGCAGTCCACCGGCGCCGTTCCCCCCACCCCGAAAGTTTGGCATCTTCGCTGGCGCCCCACCCCCTCCACCCGGGGCCGGTCCAGCACTCCCCTCCCCCCCCCCCCCCCCATGCCCAGCACTGTCTTAATAACACAAAATGCAAGTACAAAACATTGTACAAGTATGCTTTTCACTACATGGAAGTGCAATAATACATTTGTGTGGCTTTTTAAAATATATCTTCATTGATTTCAGAGAGGAAGGGAGAGGGAGAGAGAGCCATAGGAGCATCTACCATGAGAGAGAATCACCCATCGGCTGCCTCCTGCACACCCCCTACTGGGGATCAAGCCCGTGACCCGGGCCTGCGCCCTTGACTGGAATGGAACCCCGGACCCTTCGGGTCCCCAGGCCGATGCTCTACCCACTGACCAAAACAGGCCGGGGCGGCACTTTGTTTTATACACGACAATCCAAGGAGGAGATGTAACTGGGTTACAGACAACCCACTGGTGATAGATGAGGGAGGGAGGGAGGGAGGGAGGTGGGAGAAAGCAAAGGGGGTGGGGGTCGGGGGAACCTCTGGGATTGGATAAAAAGTAAAATGATAGACACATACTTCTTTTTTGTAAAATATATTTTTATTGATTTCAGAGAGGATGGGAGAGAGATAGAAACCTGATCAATGAGAGAGAATCTTGGATTGGCCGCCTCCTGCACGCCCCCTAGTGGGGCTCGAGCCCATGACCCGGGCGGGCATGCGCCCGGGACCCGAATCGAACCCGGGACCCTAAGGTCCGCCGCAGGCTGACTTTGGCTCCACCCACTGAGCCAAACCGGCCAGGGCCTCACCTACTTCTTTTCCTGAGGTGGGTGCAGGATAGATAGTTAACAGGCAACAATACACTTGATAACAATAGCAATGAAGGAATTTATGGTCTCTGTCCTGCAGAGCCCCCAGGCGCATTTGCTTGTGCGGGTGGGGTGGGGTGGGGTGGGGTGGGGGAAGGGGAAGGGGGTGGAGGCGGGGCGGGGCGGGGCGGGGGACGGCGGGATGTTACAAGTTCCCCTGACATTCCAGAGTTATGTTGTGTTAGATGCAAAAGGACCATAGGTTCACTTAAGGTAAACACTGACCTTGTCAGGGAAGACTCTGGCCTCAGACGCGACCAGCCACCACAACTGCTCTTAGTAACAGTCTCCCTTCAGACTAGACTTGTGGTCGCTTTAGGCCTTTCAGTCTGCAAGACCGCCACGCAGCCCTTCCCTGAGCTCGCGAGGTTAGCATGTGGCCCCTTTCGTCGTCCACAGTTGTGTGGGAATAAAGGAGTCATCCTTTCTGTCAAAGTAGGGAGTTTTAGCCTTAACTGATTTGTCTCAGAGGTTAGAGAGTCGTCCTGTGGACGGAAGGGTCCCGGGTTCGAGTCCAGAGAAGGGCACCTGCCTGTGGTGTGGACTCCATCCCGGGGGGGGGGGGTGGGGGGTGGGGGTGGGGGGGAGGAGCGGCGGGGGGCCGCGGCGTGCAAGGAGGCAGCCGCCATCTTGGCTCCAGTGACTTGGCAGCCGCCGCCATTTTAAAAAATATATAATTTATTGATTTTTTTACAGAGTGGAAGGAAGAGGGATAGAGAATTAGAAACATCAAAGAGAGAGAAACCTCAATCAGCTGCCTCCTGCACACCCCCTACTGGGGATGTGCCCACAACCAAGGTACATGCCCTTGACCAGAGTCGAACCCGGGACCCTTCAGTCTGAAGGCCGATGCTCTATCCACTGAGCCAAACCAGTTAGGGCGGCAGCTGCCATTTTGAAACGGCAAAGGTCAATCCCTCCCTTTTATCCTCTCACCGCCGCTCCAAATCCCCCGTTTTAACGTCCGTGTTTTAATAGCACGAAACACAAGTACAAAACATTGTACAAGTATACTTTTTACTCCACGGAGGTGGAATAATACCTTTGTGTTGTTGTTGTCATTGTGTGTGTGTTTTTTAATATATCTTCATAGATTTCAGAGAGGAAGGGAGAGGGAGGGAGGTCGAGAGAGAGAGAGAGAGAGAGAGAGAGAATCACCAGGTCGGCTGCCCCCTGCACACCTCCTACTGGGGATCGAGCCCCCAACCCGGGCCTGCTCCCTGGACTGTAATCGAACCCAGGACCCCTTCGTCCCCCAGGCCGATGCTCTACCCACTGACCAAAACCGGCCGGGGTGTGACTTTGTTTTATACGTGACAATTCAAGGAGGAGATGAAAGCCGGTTACAGAAAATCCACTGGTGATAGATTAGGGAGGGAAGGAGGGAGGCAAAGGTGGGGTGGAGTGGGGTGGGGAGTGGCGGGGCCGCGGGGGGGGGGGGGGGGGCGGGCGGAGGAAACCTCTGGGATTGGATAAAAAGTGAAATGATAGCCCTGGCTTGTAGGCTCAGTGGATCGAGCGTCAGCCTGGGGACTGAAGCTTCCCTGGTTTGATTCCGGTCAAGGGCATGTGCATGGGTGGAGGACTCGATCCCCAGTGGGGGACATGCAGGAGACGGCCAATCCACGATTCTCTCTCATCATTGATGTTTCTATCTCTCTTTCTCTCTCCCTTCCTCTCTGAAATCAATAAAAATATTTTTTTTAAAAAGTAAAATGATAGACACATACTTCTTTTTTTTTAAAGATGTATTTTTTGTTGATTTCAGAGAGGAAGGGAGAGGGAGGAAGAGAGATAGAAACATCATCCATGAGAGAGAATTATGGATTGGCCAGCTCCTGCATGCCCCCTAGTGGGGCTCGAGCCCGTGACCTGGGCAGGCATGAGCCCTTGACCGGAATCGAGATCTCCCTGCTCGCCTTGCCTTTTCAATGACAGCACCCACCCCAAACCCACCCCCTTACTGTCGTGGATGCTTTTCATGATCCCTGAGAGGAAGAAAATATCCCCTGTTGCTGAACCCTGGCTTTTCACACTGCAGATGACCCTCTTGGACAGATGCAGGAACTCTCTCCCTCCCAGTCCCAGAGAGGATGTTTTGACCCACCCTTGATCTCTTTCTTGGTTTGTTTTCTTTCAATGGTGGTAAACACAGACCTCCTTTGAACCTTTGATAAGCCTACAGTTTACATTCACACTCCTTTAGCTTGATTTTTAATACAACTCCCGGGGTCAGGATCAGGACTTTAGAGTCAGGATTGGTTCGCCCCATGAGAGGACTCAGTGTGTGTGTGGGGGGGGGGGGGGTGGGGGGGGGTGGGGGTGGTGGTGGTGGTGGTGGTGGGGTTGGGGGTGGTGGTGGTGGTGGTGGGGTTGGGGGTGGTGGTGGTGGTGCTGGTGCTGGTGCTGGTGCTGGTGAAAAGGACCACATACTGTACTAAACTTGAGAAGCTCAGGGGAGGCCATGCATGGTGGCCTTACAAGGCTAACGTCAGTTTGGGGTGGGTGATCCTGTCCTAGGCCGGCATCTTCCCTGACAGAGGTCCATCTTTACCTGGACTGAGCCTGTCTGTCGCTTTCTTTCTTTCTTGCATCCACAATCACACATCTTTGAAAAGTCAAGGGGATTTTCCATCTTTTCTGGAGCCCTGGAATCACAGGCACGGCTCTGTGAATATCACAAACCCCATCACGATGACCGAGTTCATGATTGACTATATGAGCTATCCTACACCCACCCACCTAGGTAAAAGAAGTCTGTGTCCATCATTTTACTTTGCATCCAATCCCAGAGGTTGGCCCACTTTGCTTTCTCCCACGTTCCTCAAATGTCACCAGTGGATTTCATGTAACCCGCTCCTCTTTGGATTGGAGTGTATAAAATAAGGCGGGGGGGGGGGGGGGCGACATTGCCATTCTTGGGAACATCCTCTCCAACCGTTCGCTGAGATAGTGCTTCCCGGCGTGCGTGCGACATTTGTGGACAGTTTGTCTGAAAGACACTCACAGAAATTCTGCACAGGTTGGAGGATTTCTTACGTTGTTGACAAATGCAACACACGCACACATGTGCGTGCACTTGGTTCACAGTTGCCGCCTGTGGGGCTCTTTCAGGTTTGTCCATTTTCCTTCCTCTTTCTCACGGGGGAGCAAGGAGGCAGCGAGTGAAATCACCAGTGAGTGTGTGTGTGATATGAGACTGACGATTTCCCGTGGAAAGCGGGTGAGCGGGCGGGTGGGTGGAGGGGGGGGAGGGAGGAAAGGAGGGAGGGAGGACACATCCATCCATCCATCCATCCATCCATGGATAGAAATTAAAAGTTCAACAAACAGTGATGGTGAGTAGTCACGTCCTAGGCCGCTACCTTCCCTGACAAAGGTCAATCTTTTTTTTTTTTTTAATTTATTATTATTATTTTTTTAAAAATATATTTTATTGATTTTTTACAGACAGGAAGGGAGAGGGATAGAGAGTTAGAAACATCGATGAGAGAGAAACATCCATCAGCTGCCTCCTGCATACCCCCCACTGGGGATGTGCCTGCAACCAAGGTACATGCCCTTGACTGGAATCAAACCCGGGACCCTTGAGTCCGCAGGCTGACGCTCTATCCACTCAGCCAAACCGGCTAGGGCCTTTTGTTGTTGTTGTTGTTGTTGTTGTTGTTTAAAGAGAGAGTGAAAGGGAGAGGGAGGGGGCAGGGAGGGGGAGAGAGAGAGAGAGAGAGAGAGAGAGAGAGAATTGTTTTTCCACTTGTTTATTCATTCTTCCCTAGCTTTTAAAAAAATATACAACAGTAGCAATGAGGGAATTTGTGGTCTCTACCCTGGGACCCTGGGCTGTGCCCTGAGGGCACTGGGAAAAGGAAAGTGACTATTTACCGGGACATTCACTACTCCAAAGACATGTGATCCTAGACTCTAGGACCTAGAGGCATAGAAAGACAATAGGCTCAGATGCCAGTAAGTTCAAAGGTGATCTCTCTCAGGGGAGATACCGGGCCTAGGGCGTGACTGCCCACTCACTATACACTGCTTTCTACTTTAAAAAGTTTTTGTTTTTTTTTTAAATTCAGAACATCCTGGGTGGTCACTTGAGGTGTCTGAGTTTGCAAGGCCAGGCCTCTCCCGAGTGGGTCAGGTTAGCATGTGGCCCCTTTTCATCCACAATGTTATGGGTTGGCTCAACGAGCTAGACCACCGACTCAGAATCTAAATTTAAAAGCCTGTTATTAAGCTGGCCAGTGGACCCCAGCACCTATCTCCCCCTCTGGGAGATTCGGAGCATGTGGCAGAGATCAAGGGTGCAGTATGATCCTTTATAGCAAAACAGTGTTAAAAAAAAATACAAAGCATTTCATTAGAAGTTCACAAAAAGTTCATGAGAACGGAGGGGAGGTAAACAGAGTCACACCTGGCTGGATTTAATCATAACACATTGTTTTCTAAGACAATCCAGCAATTTTTCTCTGCCACGGTTCCTGACATTGACACAATCGGTAACCTTTTCCAGGCCGCAGTCCCTCCCCCTCCCACATTCCGTTACCCTTCCATGCCGCAGTCCCCAGTCCCTCACCCTAGCACACACAATGCAAAGCTTCTTATGTATTAGCTTTTTAAAAAAATATACAACAGTAGCAATGAGGGAATTTGTGGTCTCTACCCTGGGACCCTGGGCTGTGCCCTGAGGGCACTGGGAAAAGGAAAGTGACTAGTTACCGGGACATTCACTACTCCAAAGACATGTGATCCTAGACTCTAGGACTTAGAGGCATAGAAAGACAATAGGCTCAGATGCCAGTAAGTTCAAAGGTGATCTCTCTCAGGGGAGATACCGGGCCTAGGGCCTAGGGCCTGACTGCCCACTCACTATACACTGCTTTCTACTTTAACAAGTTTTCTTTTTTTTTTAAATTCAGGACATCCTGGGTGGTCACTTGAGGTGTCTGAGTTTGCAAGGCCAGGCCTTTCATTTTATCCTATTGCATTTCATTTCATTTTATTCACCGATGTGTCCCCCAATAAATTCAATTCCGAAAAAAAAATAATAACTGAAAGGAAACAGAGAAAATGATTCCTCCGTGGTTGCCCCGTGAATACTCGCCGCCTTTAGAGTCGTGACACCCCCCACCCCCCACACCCCCACACCCCCCACCCGTTGAGGTTTTAAAGGTCCCGGGCCCGCAAAAAGTGTTCTGGGTACGTCCTCTCGGTCCTCTGTCAGGCCCCACCCCCCAAAAAACTTTTCCAGTCCCCCTTCCGGTGCCAGGCCGTGTGTGTGCGTGGGTGCGCGCGCGCGAACGCACGGGGCCTTCCTGGGCAAACCTCAGGTGGTGGAGCCCCCGCCCCGCCCCGCCGCCCCGCCGCCCGCCAGGGGCCCGGGCCGACACGGTCCCACTGGAGAGGTGGGCGCGGGGAGGGGATCGGCCACCCTTGCCCCCTGCCCCCCTCCTCCCCCCAAACACACACACAGCGGGCGGCGGGGCTCCCGCCGGCCGGGCCGGGCCCGGGCCCACGGCCCCGGAGCCGCCCCACTGACGTTCTCGCTGGTGTTCGCGCGCCACCTGGCGGCCGTTTTTTATAAGGTCTTTCCCTTGGTGCGGCGTGGCTGCCTGGCTAGGCCCTGGAATTCAGTTCATTCTGGAAACCTCTTGCTACTCGGGTGTCACTGTGTGTGAGTGTGAGTGTGTGTGAGTGTGTGTGTGTGTGTGTGTGTGTGTGTGTGTGTGTGTGTGGCGGGGGTGGGGGGGGAGGGGAGAGGGAGGGACCCCGAGAGAAACTCCCCTGTATTCCTGTTTCTTAAAGGAAGGGTGCTAGTCAGACCCACTACAGATCCTTTGCGTTTTCTGGTCAATGGCCTGGCCTGGCCCGCATACCCCCATGTCCTGTCCTGCCAGACTTTTTTGCAGAAATACCTCCACCCGAAGAGTTCTTCACCTTTGTTTTAAAAAAGAGAAAGAGAAAGAAAGAAAAAGAAAGAAGAAAGAAAGAAAGAAAGAAAGAAAGAAAGAAAGAAAGAAAGAAAGAAAGAAAGAAAATGACATCAACAAAGGAGCAAACGGACCCCAGGCCCTCCCCATCCCCTGCAAGCCCCCAGCCAACAAACAGAACTCCAGCTGCTCTCCTCCTACCGCATGCCCTTACCAGAGTCGCTCACTGTCTTAGAAATACGTTGGGGGCCCGCTCAGCGAATGACTCCTGTCCGTCCCCCCCGTCCCCCCGACCCCCCCGCCCTCCTGCCTCTGCCACAATTCGGTGCCTGGAACCAAGCCGATCTTCTCCTTTCCTTCCTGAAGTGACTATGCCGCCACCGCAGCCGCTCAGGCGAGCCAGAGACAATATTCCAAAGTGGCCAGATGGCAAAAAAGACTCCAACTGGACATAAAGATGGAGGGGGCGGGGGTGGGGGGAGAGACGGCGACGAGCGCACACGGGGACTCGTTTTTTGCACTTTAGGCAGGAAGCCAGCTGAGAGGCAGAGGAATCTGTAGGAACGGGCCTCCCTCATCTCTCCTTTCGCCTCCCCGCCTACTAAGTGGCTTGCCCACAATCGCCCCTCTCTTTTCAACCCAGTCTGAAAAAGCGTGGATGCGGCTCTTCCACGGTCTCCTTAGGAGCGCTCCCCTTGTCACATCAGACACTTGAGGGAAAGAAAACGTTGCCCTCATGTCTCCCTGCCCCCCCCCCCCCCCCCCCCCCCCCCGTGTGTCAGGTGAATTTTTCAGGGCCGCCTCCTCCACAAACCCTAAGAAGGTGGAGGTAAGATTTTGGCCTCGGTGACATTTTCCTCTCTGGCATCTTAGAACGCTACCAGTGACTTCCAAGTGTTTTCAAACACTTTTGCACCGTTTCCTACCATTTGTCAGTGTACTGACTGCACTTTAGCAGTGATTCCCAAGTTTTGCCACACGCTGTTCTGCACAGTTTGTGATGTTGATCAGTGATTTCAAAGTGCTTTCAAACACTTTCATATAGTTTCCAGCCTTTTTTAAAAATTTTTTTTAAAAATATATTTTATTGAATTTTTACAGAGAGGAAGGGAGAGAGATAGAGAGTTAGAAACATCGATGAGAGAGAAACATCAATCAACTGCCTCCTGCACATCTCCCACTGGGGATGTGCCGGCAACCTGGGTACATGCCCTTGACCGGAATCGAACCTGGGACCCTTGAGTCCTCAGGCCGACGCTCTATCCACTGAGCCAAACCGGTTTCGGCAAGTTTCCAGCCTTTTAGAAGTGAATCCCAAGTGGTATCAAATACTGTTCTACAGTGTATCGCTCTTTAGCAGTGATTCCCAAGTGTTGTCAAACACTGCTCTACACTGATTCCTGATGTATTTTTTTTTTAAAAATGTATTTCTTTGTTGATTTTAGAGAGGAAGGGAGAGGTAGAGAGACTGAAACATCCATGATGAGAGAGGAACATGGATCGGCTGCTTCTTGCACGCCCCCTTCTGGGGATTGAGCCTGCAACCCGAGCATGTGCCCTTGGCCAGAATGGAACCCGAGACCCTTCAGTCCGCAGGCTGATGCTCTATCCGCTGAGCCAAACCGGCTAGGGCTTGATGTGTTCTTTAAAATATATATTTTTTATTGATTTCAGAGAGGAAGGGAGAGGGAGAGATTGAAACATCCACGATAAGAGAGGATCATGGATCGGCTGCCTCTTACACACCCCGTACTGGGGATCGAGCCCGAATCCCGGGCATGTGCCCTCGACAGGAATCGAAACTGGGACCTTTTGGCTCTATCCACTGAGCCAAACCAGCTAGGGCTAGTTTTTTTGTTTGTTTGTTTGTTTTTGAGAGAGTGGGAAAAAAAAGAGAGAGTGGAAGGGAGGAGAGGAGGGGGGAGGAAGAGGGAGGGAGAAAGAGAAGTTGTTTATTCATTCGTCGGTAGCTTTTAAATATATATAAATAAAAATGCAAATGTTCGTTTGTTCAAAATCTTAAATCTCCGAAAGTTCTTCACCGATTGCTTTGAAATTTTGGCACAACGTTGCATTCGAATACTCGTGTGTTTCTATATACCTATATACCTACTATTATATAGATGTCACACCTGTGACAGGTAAAAACATGCTTTTTTTGAAAAACAGAGCCATCTGTTGGACGTAAAAGCAACACACGCTATACTAAATATTTTACGATTCCATTTCAATGTTTCTGTTTACAATTATAAATTGCAGATAAAATTAACCACAAATATGCATGTCCAGCTGCAAAACGATCCATCAGCTGAGATAGTCTCACATCAATTGCTGGGAATTGGGAACGGAAAGGTGCCGGTTGATCTGACCTCAGGACGAATTTCATTGCATCATAACTTCTGCAATTTAGTGATGTCAAAAGAAGAATTGTTTGAAAAAGTATTTCCCAATATTCAAACCAATTGTAAGAATCACGATTGGCTGAGTGAACGAGCTATTCTTGCGGCCAAGAACAAAGACGTCTATGGACTTAACAATATCATTCAGTCTAACATTCAAAGCGAGGCAGTCACATACAAGTCCGTCGACACTGTTGTGGAAGCAGATGAAGCGATTAATTATCCAACAGAATTTTTGAATTCACTCGATCTGCCAGGGATGCCACCGCATGTACTGCAATTGAAAATCGGCGCGCCAATTACCATGTTGTGAAATGTCAACCAGCCAAAGCTTTGACAGGCACGCGGCTTGCAGTAAAAAAATTAATGAGCAATGTCATAGAAGTAACAATCTTGACAGGACCTTTCAAAGGTGAAGATGTCCTCATTCCTCGCATTCCTATGATTCCAACGGATATGCCATTTCAATTTAAGAGATTGCAATTCCCGATTCGATTGGCGTTTGCAATCACCGTTAACAAAGCTCAGGGCCAATCTTTAGAATTGTGCGGTTTAGATCTAGACGTCGATTGCTTCTCACATGGACAATTATATGTTGCGTGTTCTAGAGTCGGCAAACCAGACAATCTCTATATCTGCACAGACAATGGAACAACACAAAATGTTGCATACCCACAGGCATTGTGAAATTAAGCGTATTAGAAACGTGTGCTTTCTCTTTTCTTTCTTTTCCATTTAACCAGACTGAGCCACAGCAATGCGTGGCTGGGTACAGTAAAAAAAAAAAAAAAAAAAAAAAAAAAAAAAAATATATATATATATATATATATATATATATAATTTTCCCCTAGCCTGTTTGGTTCAGTGCATTGAGCGTTGGCCAGCCTGTGGACCAAAGGGTCCCAGGTCCGATTCAGGCCAAGATCATGGGCCTTGGTGGCAGGTTCTTTGGGCCCTGGCCCTGGTCGGAGGCAACCAATTGACGTGTTTCTCTCACATCGATGTTTCCCTCTGTCTTGCCCTGTCTCCTCCACTTTCCCTAAAAATCAATGGAAAAATATCCTCGGGTGAGGATTAACAGCAACAAATATATATGTGTGTGTGTGTGTGTGTGTGTGTGTGTATTATTGATTTTAGGGAGGGAGGGAGGGAGGGAGGGAGGGGAGGAGAGAGAGAGAGAGAGAGAGAGAGAGAGAGAGAGAGAAATACCTATCAGTTGCCTCCAATACATACTCCAGCTGGGAATTGAACCTGAAACCTGGAAAGGAATCAGTGACCTTTCAATGCGCAACATGACGCTCAACCAACTGAGCCACACCAGCCAGGGCTCTGTTGCTTCCTGTATGTGCCCTGATTGGGGATCGAAACCACAAACAGTGGCATAAGGGAAGACGCTCTAGCCAACTGAGCCACCGGTCCAGGGCCAAATTGATTGATTTTGTACATTTCATGGACAAGGCCTCATCCAGATTTACCTCATTTCAAACACACATACTACAGGGCGCCGCCCCCCCCCCCCCCCCCACACACACACTTTCTTGTCATTCGTAAGGCGAGTCACGCTAAAATCCACAACCACATGACATTGCACCAATGTTCCCCACACCCACCTGCTTGTTGTCTTGTCTTTGGTCTTTCTGGTGAATATATACATATATATATATATATATATATATATATATATATATATATATACATAGGCAGTGGCAGATGTGGTCCAGGTTATCGTTTATTGCCTGTATGGCTTCCTGGCTTTGTTGCTTTGTTTGTAGGCCTTGGAAATGAAGTATGGTACCTATTTGCTTTGTTTAACAATGGACAGGTTATTTTGATTTTCTGAATTGTATAAATCATCCCACTCATTGAATGCCTTATTGATTGAATGACAATCCCATTGATTGTGATCTTACTGGTTATCGAAGCACATTCTTCTGTACCCGGGAAACAGGACAGCACAATTACCCTAAATTGTTTTAGTGGCCATAGGTGGTGCATTCCAGTTGACTCAGTGGTCCTAAGACCAGGACAGTGCAATTACTCTAAAGTGCCTCGATGGCTCTAGATAATGTGTTTCTATCAACTCAGTGATCCGGAGACCCAGAACTGTAATTTAGATAACATGCCTAAGTTTAACCCAGGTTACCCAAAGGCTCTAGATAATGTATTTCTGTCAATTCAGTGACCCCGAGACCCGAAACTGTAATTAACATGCTTAATTCTGCGTTTTTGCGAGCCAGGTGCCTCATTCCAAACCCTGGGATGTAATCAATACCTTTGTGATTTTTGCCTATATAAGTCTGGTTTTGCCACCATCTTATTGCTATGAGATTTGGGAATGTCCCCTCATAGTCCCGGATTGCAATAAATGTGACTCTTTAATTCGACTTCTTGAGGCGTCCTTCTGTGATTCGAGGGGTACATTACAACAGAAAGGCCTCCTCCCTACGTTGAAAATCATAGATTTGGGGTGGTGGGGGGTAGTGGAAGGGTGGAACACAAAAGAAAGCCAAAGAGAAAGAAACGGGGGGGGGGGGGGGGTGGTAAATGGTGACAGAAAGAGACTTTATACTTTGGGTGCTGTATTCAGGTGATGTTTCGTTGAGTTGTACACTTGAAAAACTTGCATGTATGTGTGTGTGTGTGTGTGTGTGTGTGTGGTGTGTGGTGTGTGTGGGGTGTGTGTGTTTTCTTGGAGTTCCATACCATTAACCTGAGAAACACGCAAACCTGTAAATAATTTCTGTGATGAGTTTATTTGAACCAGACTGTTGGCAATTGCCGGGAAGCAGAATCTCAAGGAATTAAAAATCTATTCTTTTCAAGGCAGGGAGGAGGCCTTTCCAAGGCCTAGATAACAAAGTCCGGAGGCCAGACCAGGGCTGAAGGATAAACTAAAGTCATCATATAGGAGTTTAAAAGCACCCTGCCTCTGCATAGATACACAGCACAGCAAAGCCCAAAGTCCACAAGCATGTCTTTGACCTATTTTTATAAATCACCATCCAAGGATGAGACTTGTAAGTGGTTTCAAACACTGTTCTACACTCTTTCCTGCTGTTGACCAGTGGGTTCCATGAAATCCAGTGATGATAGATGAGGGAGGTGGGAGAAAGCAAAGGGGCGGGGAGGGGGGAGGGGGGGCGGTTTGGTAAGCTGTAAAATGATAGTGAGCGGTCAAAAATTAACATGACAACAGTAACAATGTGGTCTCTGCCCTGGGACTCTGGGCTGTGCCCCAAGAGCACTGGAAAAAAGGGAAGTGACTAGTTACCTCTTGTCATTCACTAGTCCAAAGACATGTGACCCGCCCTAACCGGTTTCGCTCAGTGGATAGAGCGTTGGCCTGCGGGCCTGCGGGCTGAAAGGTCCCAGGTTCGATTCCGGTCAAGGGCATGTACCTGGGTTGGGGGCACATCCTCAGTAGGAGATGTGCAGGAGGCAGCTGATCGATGGTTCTCTCTCATCGATTTATCGAACTCTCTGTCCCTCTCCCTTCCTCTCTGTAAAAAATCAATAAAATATATATAAAAAAGATAAATATTCATTTATCGTACAGTTAAGTCTGACGCTCTATCCACTGAGTCAAGCTGGGCAGGGCAATATGTGGCCCCTTTTCATCCACAATGCACCTTTCATTTTATCCTATTGCATTTCATTTCATTTTATTCACCGATGTGTCCCCCAATAAATTCAATTCCGGAAAAAACATAATAACTGAAAGGAAGCAGAGAAAATGATTCCTCCATTGTCGCCCCGTGAATACTCGCCGCCTTTAGGTCTTCATTGTCGTGACACACACACGCCCGCCCCCCCCCCCCCCCCCCCCCCCCCCCCCCCCCCCCCCGCTCCCCTTGAGGTTTTAAAGGTCCCGGGCCCGCAAAAAGTGTTCTGGGTACGTCCTCTCGGTCCTCTGTCAGGCCCCACCCCCCAAAAAACTTTTCCAGTCCCCCTTCCGGTGCCAGGCGGTGTGTGTGCGTGGGTGCGCCCGCGCGCGCGCACGCACGGGGCCTTCCTGGGCAAACCTCAGGTGGTGGAGCCCCCGCCCCGCCCCGCCGCCCCGCCGCCCGCCAGGGGCCCGGGCCGACACGGTCCCACTGGAGAGGTGGGCGCGGGGAGGGGATCGGCCACCCTTGCCCCCTGCCCCCCCTCCTCCCCCCAAACACACACACAGCGGGCGGCGGGGCTCCCGCCCGGGCCGGGCCGGGCCCGGGCCCACGGCCCCGGAGCCGCCCCACTGACGTTCTCGCTGGTGTTCGCGCGCCACCTGGCGGCCGTTTTTATATGGCCTTTCCCTTGGTGCGGCGTGGCTGCCTGGCTAGGCCCTGGAATTCAGTTCATTCTGGAAACCTCTTGCTACTCGGGTGCCACTGTGTGTGAGTGTGCGTGTGAGTGTGTGTGTGTGTGTGTGTGTTTGTGTGTGTGTGTGGCGGGGGTGGGGGAGGAGGGGAGAGGGAGGGACCCCGAGAGAAACTCCCCTGTATTCCTGTTTCTTAAAGGAAGGGTGCTAGTCAGACCCACTACAGATCCTTTGCGTTTTCTGGTCAATGGCCTGGCCTGGCCCGCATACCCCCATGTCCTGTCCTGCCAGACTTTTTTGCAGAAATACCTCCACCCGAAGAGTTCTTCACCTTTGTTTTAAAAAAGAGAAAGAGAAAGAAAGAAAAAGAAAGAAAGAAAGAAAGAAAGAGACATCAACAAAGGAGCAAACGGACCCCAGGCCCTCCCCATCCCCTGCAAGCCCCCAGCCAACAAACAGAACTCCAGCTGCTCTCCTCCTACCGCATGCCCTTACCAGAGTCGCTCACTGTCTTAGAAATACGTTGGGGGCCCGCTCAGCGAATGACTCCTGTCCGTCCCCCCCCCCCCCGTCCCCCCGACCCCCCCCCCGCCCTCCTGCCTCTGCCACAATTCGGTGCCTGGAACCAAGCCGATCTTCTCCTTTCCTTCCTGAAGTGACTATGCCGCCACCGCAGCCGCTCAGGCGAGCCAGAGACAATATTCCAAAGTGGCCAGATGGCAAAAAAGACTCCAACTGGACATAAAGATGGAGGGGGCGGGGGTGGGGGGGAGAGACGGCGAGGAGCGCACACGGGGACTCGTTTTTTGCACTTTAGGCAGGAAGCCAGCTGAGAGGCAGAGGAATCTGTAGGAACGGGCCTCCCTCATCTCTCCTTTCGCCTCCCCGCCTACTAAGTGGCTTGCCCACAATCGCCCCTCTCTTTTCAACCCAGTCTGAAAAAGCGTGGATGCGGCTCTTCCACGGTCTCCTTAGGAGCGCTCCCCTTGTCACATCAGACACTTGAGGGAAAGAAAACGTTGCCCTCATGTCTCCCTGCCGCCCCCCCCCCCCCCCCCCCCCCCGTGTGTCAGGTGAATTTTTCAGGGCCGCCTCCTCCACAAACCCTAAGAAGGTGGAGGTAAGATTTTGGCCTCGGTGACATTTTCCTCTCTGGCATCTTAGAACGCTACCAGTGACTTCCAAGTGTTTTCAAACACTTTTGCACCGTTTCCTGCCATTTGTAAGTGAATTTTCAAGTGGTTTCCAAAACTGTTGTACAGTGTCCTGCACTTTAGAAGTGATTCCCAAGTGTTGCCCGACACTGTCCTACACTGCTTCCTGATCTAGATCAGTGATTTTGAAGTGATTGCGAACAATTTTAGATAGTTTCCAGCCATTTAGATGTGAATTCCAAGTGGTGTCAAATACTGTTCTACAGTGTGCTGCTTTATATCGCAAGTTTTTTACAACACTATCACTCTGTTTCCTGCCATTTAGAAGTGAATGCCAAGTGTTTTCACACACCGTTCTACACTGATTCCTGATCTTTTAAAAAATATATTTTCATTGATTTCAGAGAGGAAGGGAGAGGGAGGGAGGGAGGCAGGGAGGGAGTGGGAGAGAGAGAGAGAGAGAGACATCAGTGATGAGAGAGAATCATGGATCGATCGGCTGCCTCTTGCACACCCCATCACCCCGTACTGGGGATCGAGCCCACAACCCAGGCATGTGCCCTTGACCGGAATCAAACCTGGGACCCTTCATTCCGCAGGCTGACGTACTATCCACCAAGCCAAACCGGCTAGGGCTAGTTTGTTTGTTTGGTTTTTTAAAGAGGGTTGGAAGGGAGTGGGAGGAAGGGAAGGAGGGAGAGATAGAAAGAGAGAGAGAGAGAGAGAGAGAGAGAGAGAGAGAGAGAGTTGTTGTTCCAGTTGTTTATTCATTCTTTGGGAGCCTTTTAAAAAAATAGATTTTTTTGCCCTAGCATTTCGATGATGCTTCCCGCTTGCACCCTGGATGTGGTATGTATGTATGTATGTATTCAGATGATATTTTCTTGAGTTGTCCACTTGAATAACCTGAATGTTTTTGTTGTTGTTTTTTGTTTAGTTCCATACAAAGATTCCTATTTATTCATATCTGATTTATTCATTTTTTATTTTACTTTAAAGCCCGTATGGTTTTATGAACCGGTGTCTCCCCAATAATTGAGAGAGAGAGAGAGAGAGAGAGAGAGAGAGAGAGAGAAAAGACGAGACGATCCGTGAGTACTGCCTCATGTAGGTTTCAGCTCCTTGGCGGCAAAAGTGTTTTTGTGCCCTAACTGGTTTGGCTCAGTGGATGGAGCGTTGGCCTGCGGACTCGACGGGGGTGGGGCGGGGGTGGGGGTGGGGGGCAGCGGGGTGTGTGTGTGTGTGTGTGTGTGTGTCCCAGGTTCGATTCCGGTCAAGGGCATGTACCTTGGTTTCGGGCACATCCCCAGTAGGAGGTGTGCAGGAGGCAGCTAGCTGCTCGATGTTTCTCTCGTGGATGTTTCTATCCCTCTCCCTTCCTCTCTGTAAAACATCAATAAAATATTTAATAAAATTTTTTTTTTAATGTCTCCCGGGAAGGGAGAGAGGGAGAGAGGGAGAGAGGGAGGCAGGCGCCGGGACGTCTTGGGCCTGCGGGGTGTGTGTGTGTGTGTGTGTGTGTGGGGGGGGGGGGGGTGGGTGGGTAGTGGTGGTGTGCGACTCCGAGGAAGTCTTTCACTTTCGAATGGCCCGCTCGGCCCGCCCCCGTGTTTGTTCCGGCCATCCTCCGAGAAAAAGATTATCCTAGGCCCTCCCCCCCCCCCCCCCCCCCCGCCCCCGCGTTCGGTGGCGCCGTGCCGTCCCGGAGGGGGTTGGGGGTGGGGGCCCGGGACGCGATCGGCCCTCCGGGCGGGCGGCGGGACGCCCTTGCCGGCCCGAGATCCGGATCCGTCCCGCTGAGGTTCGCGCCGCTTGTCGGGAGCCACCTGGCGGCCGCTTTTATATCGTTTCTTCCTTGCGGAGCATCTAGGGAGGGGAAGCGGCTGCAGTGCCCGAGGCCAACTTCCAGGGTGCCGGCGGCGCTGTCGGGATCTTGCCGGCGGCGCCGGTCCGTCGGTACGCGGCCCGTTCTCCGGAGATTGGACCTGCAGCAATGCTGAAGGAGTGAGTGGCTGCCGCCTCTGGGGAGGTGGGCCGCTAGGGCGGGTCGACCAGCACTCTGTTACCCCTCCGCGGGGACCGACCGGGGCCGCCGCCGCGGGCGTAGCCGCAGAGGTTGGCTCGCGCCGCTCCGTCGGTGCCTGTCCGGTTCTCCGGAGATTGGACCTGCGGCGGGGCCATTGAAGGAGTGAGTGCCCGCCGCCGCCGGCGCCGCCGCGACGTGTGGCCCGGCACTCGCTGTCGCCCCTCCGCGGGGACCGACCGGGGCCGCCGCCGCGGGCGTAGCCGGAGAGGGTGGCTTGCGCCGGGACGCCGTCCTGCCCGAGGCGCCCCCCCCCCCCACCTCCCGCTTCTATTGATTTCGGCGCGGGCGCGTGCCTGCGCGACGTGCCGGGCGACTGGTGCCGTGTGTCCGCGTCCGCTCCTGCGGGTTCGTCCGTCCGTCCGTCCGTCAGAGGCGCCTTCCGCGAAATTTTTCAAAGTCCCGATTCTGAGGCGGGAGCGTGCGCGCGTTCAGTGGTCGCCCGGGCTGCGCGGGCGGGCGTGTGCCCGAGTGTGCCGCGGTCACCGGGCTCGACTTTGGGGCCGTTATCCGAGTCGCGGAGCTCCGTAGGTGGGGGCCGGCACGGGCGCTGCGTGGAGGACGGCGGAGGGCGAGGCGGGTCGGTACGAGCGCACTCGTGGTCCCGGTCGTCAGATAACGTTTCTTCGTTTTTCCGCGAGCGGGCTTGCGCCGACGCCGCGGCCGGGCCTTCCAACGACACGGTGGTTCTAGGCGCCGGGCGGAATTTTTTCAAAGTCCCGACTCGGAAGCACGTTTGACCGGGCCGTTGCCCAGGCGTGCCAAGTGGTGAGGGAGGCCGTGGACGGCCCGGCCCTCTCCCTCTTGCTGCCGCCTGTCCGTGGCACGCTCTCTTTACTGGCTTTGGGGGGTCGACCAGATAGTCCCGTCCAACCCCCCCCCCCCCCCCCCCCCGCCCTTCTTTGGTGGCGATGGGGTCCCGTGGGGTCTCCTGTGGCCGCGACTCGCTTCCGGGAGTCAGGCGTGACCTGTAGACAGAGGCCCCCGTCACCGGGCACCGTCCGTGTTTTGCCTAAAGTTGGCATTTTGTACCACGAGATGACTGTGGACACGCTGTCCTCGGGTGATTGGACGACGGGGGGTGTCCCCGGGAGGTTCTCGGCCGCGACCCGGAGCCTGACTCCCCCCACGTCCCCGGCCGCACGAGCGAAAGCCGTACGCCTCGGGCCTGCGCGCGCCGGCTGCTGTACGTCTCGGGCCCCGTCCCCGCGGACCGTGGTCTTCCTCCTCCGCGTGAGAAGAGAGCGAAGGGCTTTACGTGGCGAGGCTGAAGCGCAGGCTCGTGCTCCGGACGGTTGTCCCCGCCACGTTTCCCTTCTTCTCGCCCCGTTTTTTGTTGCCGTCCGATCGATGTGGTGACGTCGCGCTCTCCCGGGCCGGGCCTAAGCCGCGCCAGGCGAGGGACGGACATTCCTTGGCGAATGGGACCGCTCTTCTCGCTCTGCCCGCGGGCCCCTCTCCTCTCCTCCCCGTCCGACGGCGGTGCGTGGAAGGGAAGGGGTGCGGAACCCGGCCCGACCTCGGTGTCACGCCCGTGGTCTCTCTGACGCAGCGGACACCCTCCGCTCGCCTTTCCCGGCTTGCGTTGTCGCGGGCGCCCCTCCTCGCGGCGGGGAGGGGGCGTCCCGTCGTCGCGCCGCACGCGCCTCCCCCGTTGGGCGTGCGGTCGCTGTTTCGCCTTGGCCCTCGGCGGGTGCCCCTGGAGCGCTCCGGGCTGTCCTGCAGGTGCCTGAGGCCGAGCTGGTGGTGTCGTTTCCCGCTCCCCGCGAGCCCCCCGCCGGGCCGCCGCTGTCGGCGGTGCGCTGGAGGGGAGCCCCGGGGGAGTCTGGCCGGATAAGGGGAAGGCACGCCCGTCCCCCCTCGCGGGAGGGGGGGCCGGGCCCTCGCAACGTGTGCCGCGCGGGCGACCGCGACGGGGCCGAGTCAGCGGGTGCCGGCCGCTGGCTGACCGTGAGAGTTGATTTGTTTTTGCTGCCGCCTGTTCTTCCGTTATTGTAGTTTTTTTTCTCTTCTTTTTTCCGTCTTGCGTCGTGCCGGTGTTCCCGACGCAACACCGCGG
>NW_027223864.1:62500-75000 GCF_028538775.1 Myotis yumanensis
CTGACAAAGGTCAATCTTTCTTTTTTATAGTGTTTTTATTGAGTTCAAAGATGGGGGGAAAGAGAGAGAGAGAGAGAGAGAGAGAGAGAGACATCAATGATGAAAGATAATCATGGATCCACTGCTTCCTGCACACCCCCTCCTGGGAGGTGGGGTGGGGGGTGGGGGGGGGGGGGCGGGCGGCGGCGCCGGGGATCCATCCCGCAACCCGTGCATGTGCCCTTGACCTGAATCGAACCTGGGACCCTTTAGTCTGCAGGCCGACGCTCTATCTCCCCTGAGCCAAACCGGCTAGGGTGTAATTTTCCTTTTTAAATCCCCTTATTTTTATTGAGTACGTTGCTGACTGTTACCTATCCTACGCCAACCTAAGTAAGAGAAGTATGTGTCTGTCATTTTATTTTAATTTTTATCCAATCCCAGAGGTTTCCTGCCCCCCCACCCTCACCCCCCGCTTTGCCTTCTCTGGCCTCCCTCATCTATCACCAACGGAGTTCATGTAACCCACTTACATCTCCTCTTTTGCTTGACATGTATACAACAAGGTTAAAACACACACACCCTCCATTCTACAGAGTGTTATCCCATTATGTTGAGAATCTGCTTCCTGGCAATTGCCTCAAATGAACTCACAGACATTCTCCACAGATTTGAATCTTTTTTGATGTTCACACATCCATCCATCCATCCATCCATCCACGGGGAAGTTAAAGATGAATGATAAAAGGGTGTCTGTCGTGAGTGGCACACTTGGAGCGGTGTGTGCGGTGGGGGGTGGGGGTGGAGGGATGGATGATCAAAACCGGCAACTGGAGCAGAGTGTGCTGGCCGGTCTGGTGACCCGGGGTTATTGAGTCAAATCATCCCTCACCAGGCCTCCCGCGACCCTCATCGCTCCACTCCCACCTATGTCTCTCCTCCTAGGGGATCTAAGACGCCGAGATCTACTGTTGACCTTCGCCTTGGACCCTGGACTCACGCCCCTCAAACCCCTCCCTCTCGCTCCCCACCCCCCCTCGCGGGATTCCTAAACGGGTGAGGGCTGGTTCCTGGGTTGGCCGATAGAGGGCACTCTTTCCCACCCGGACAGGCCGGGCCGGTTTTCTCCAACAGCCTCCCTCCCTCCCTCCCTCCCTCCCTCCCTCCCTCCCTCCCTCCCTCCCTGAAGTTGGTGAGCTGCCGGCCTGAGGGTGGGGGAACTCGGAGAAGCCCGAGGCGAGGGAGGTCCGAGGCCCTGACGTCACCGGAGAGCTTTCTGCATTTGAATGAAGCAAGCCCTGGAGTGAGATCCATTGGAATGAATCGCCCTGACCTCCCTCCTCCCCTCCCGCTTGCTCCATACCCCACCCCCTACTCCCCATCCCCCACCCCAGCGCTCCCTTCCTCTCAGCCCTCAGGTCAGGGGACTCTCAAGGGAACGCGGCCCGGTTCCCCATCTACGGAGACACATGGGTAGCGAGCCGAGCCGAGCCGAGCCGAGAGTGAGAGGCGAGAGTGAGAGGCGTCTCTGCCAGCCTCTGGGGCTGCTTGGGGCCATTCTGAGCGGGGAGGGTCCCCCATGAATCGGGTCGCTCGGGCTCTGTCGTGGAAGTTCATCATGGAGAAAGGACTGTTGGCAAACAGACATACGTTTAGTCCATCTCCAGGTGAGATTCCTCTCGGGATGTTCCCTTTTTAAAAATCATCATTCTTGCCCTAACCGGTTTGGCTCAGTGGATAGAGCAGCGATGGCGAACCTTTTGAGATCGGCGTGCCAGCATTTTGAAAAATCCTAACTTAACTCTGGTGCCCTGTCACATATAGAAATTTTTTGATATTTGCAACCATGGTAAAACAAAGACTTATATTTCTGATATTCATTTTATATATTTAAATGCCATTTAACAAAGAATAAATCAACCAAAAAAAAAAAAAAATGAGTTGTGTCATAGGTTCGCCATCACTGCGATAGAGCGTCAGCCTGCGGACTCAAGGGTCCCGGGTTCAATTCCGGTCAAGGGCATGTACCTTGGTTGCGGGCACATCCCCAGTAGGGAGTGTGCAGGAGGCAGCTGATGGATGTTTCTCTCTCATCGATGTTTCCAACTCTCTATCCCTCTCCCTTCCTCTCTGTAAAAATAAATAAATAAATAAATAAATAAAGTATATTTAAAAAAATAAAAACCATCACATTCTCCCCTGTTGGTTCAGTCTCTGGCTCATTGAAGTCTACAAACACACGACCCTTCTAATAAAACCCCACAAAAACCAACAACCAACATATGTGGGCGTCACTGGCTTAAAGACAGACATGCAGACAGACAGAGACAAACCTCTGAGTCCCTATCAGGTGAATTGGGGACGATTTGAGCAGGAAAATATAGGTTGCCCCTGTCCCATGCCCTCATTGAAAGGGGACAGGTTCTGATTTTAAAACAGCCGTCTGTCGGTCGGCTCGGTCGGTCGGTCGGTCGGTGGGGTACCCCTACCTACCGCTGTGGGCACACAAGCTTGACTCCCAGGGAGAGGGAGACTTGGTTGGGTAGGGTTAAGAACGGGGAAAGTAGCCCCGGCCGGTCGGTCGGTGGTCGGCGTCTCCGAGAGCTTCAGGACCTTCACCTCTTAGGATCATTGCCGTTTTTCCAAAAGCGGTATGAGTGAGGAGAAGGGGAGATTCCCTCTCACAGTCCTCGGAGCATCCCTCGGTTCGCTTCTGTGTGTTTTCTCTTGGTAAATCCAATTTCTGTCTTTTGTTGTTGTTGTTTTCTACACTCTTCCTAAGGGTGACCTGGCTTCTGACAGCAGAAACAGACGCCTCTACCCTTTCACAGCGGACCTCATGGACAGACTCTGTTGCCTCGCCCTCAGAAACCAGCAGGTGTATACGTCGTGTTCACGGAAAAACATGCAAACCCGTAGAGAACTTTCATGAGTTTCCTTGAGCCAAACTGTCCACACTTGCCGGGAAGCAGAACCGCAAGGGGTTTGGACAATGCTCCGGAGAATGGCTGTTTTTCACTGTGTTTTATTCATTCTTTCTCTAAATTATTATTTAATACATTTTTATTGATTTCTGAGAGGAAGGGAGAGGGAGAGAGCGATAGAAACACCCGCTACTGGGGATCGAGCCCACAACCGGGCCTGTGCCCTTGACTGAAATTGAACCCGGGACCCTTCGGTCTCCAGGCCGATGCTCTACCCACTGACCAAAACCGGCTGGGGCGTTACTTTGTTTTATACGTGACAATCCAATCCAAGGAGGAGACATACGTGGGTTACAGGAAATCCACTGGTGATAGATGAGGGAGGGAGGGAGGGAGGGAGGGAGGGAGGGAGGAAAGGGGGGGTGGGGTGGGGAGTGGGGGTACACCTCTGGGATTGGATATAAAGCAAAATGATAGATGCATACTTCTTTTTTAAAAAATACATTTTTATTGATTGCAGAGAGGGAGGGAGAGAGAAACATCATTGATGAGGGAGAATCGGGGATCGGCGGCTTCCTGCATGCCCCATAGTCGGGCTCGAGCCCGTGACCAGGGTGGGCATGCTCCCTGGCCCCGAATCGAACCCAGGACCTTAAGGTCTGCCACAGGCTGACCTCGGCTCTACCCACTGAGCCAAACCGGCCAGGGCTACACCTACTTCTTTTCCTGAGGTGGGTGCAGGATAGATAGTTAACAGGCAACAATACACGTGATAACAATAACAATGAAGGAATTTATGGTCTCTTTCCTGCAGGGCACCCAGGGGCATTTGCTTGTGTGTGTGTGGGGGGGGGGGGGGGGGGGGGGCGGGGCGCGGAGGTGGGGGGAGGGGGAGAGAGTAGGGGGGCTAATGTTACAAGCTCCTCTGACATTTCAGAGGTGTGTTGTCTTACATGCAAAAGGACCATAGGTTCAGTTAAGGTAAACGCTGACCTGGTCAGGGAAGACTCAGGCCTAGGACGCGACTACCCACCACAAGTGCTCTTAGTGACAGCCTCCCTTCAGACCATCCCTGCGGTCGATTTAGGCCTTTCAGGTTGCAAGACCGCCAGGCAGGCCTTCCCCTGAGCTCGTCGGGTTAGCATGTGGCCCCTTTCGTCGTCCACAGTTGTGTGGGAATAAAGGAGTCATCCTTTCTGTCAAAGAAGGGAGCTTAGGCTGCCTCCATTTTGGCTCCAGGGACTTGGCCGCCGCCATTTCGAAACGGCATAGGTCAACCCCTCCCTCTTATCCTCTCCACCCCCCCACCCCCCCACCCCCGTTTTAATTTCGCTGCTTTGTTTCTCTTTTAAACAAATTCACATTTCATTTATGTTGAAATAAACTGTACAAAATTAACTTTCTTCACCGAAAATAACAGCTATGTTTTCTGTATTCTTCCTAGGTAAACTACAAAACGCATTCTTGTAGGTTGTCTAGGTTTCGCTTATAAATTGAGACGCGGCAGTAGATGTATCCACGGAAAAAGACAGAATGAAACAGACCGATCTGTTGTCGGGATCCATGGCCTCTGATCCTGTCTTGACCGTGAAACGGAAGTGTTCCGCATATTCTAGCTTATGGAGCCCTAACTGGTTTGGCTCAGTGGATAGAGCATCTGCCTGCTGACTAAAAGGTCTCAGGTTGGATTCCGGTCAAGGGCACGTACCTTGGTTGTGGGCACATCCCCAGTAGGAAGTGTGCAGGAGGCAGCTGATCAATGTTTCTCTCTCATCGATGTTTCTAACTCTCTATCCCTCTCCCTTCCTCTCTGTAAAAAAATAAATAAATAAAATACATTTAAAAAAATAAAAATCATCATTCTCCCCTTTTGGTTCAGTCTCTGGCTCACTGAAGTCTACATACACGTGACCCTCCTAAAAAAACAACAACAACAAAAACCCACCCCCACAAAAACCAACAACCAAGTAAGTTGGCATCACTGGCTTGAGTCAAACTGTCCACACTTGCCGGGAAGCAGAACCGCAAGGGGTTTGGACAATGCTCCGGAGAATGGCTGTTTTTCACTTTGTTTTATTCATTCTTTTTTCTAAATTATTATTTAATACATTTTTATTGATTTCTGAGAGGAAGGGAGAGGGAGAGAGCGATGGAGACGTCCAGGATGACAGAGGATCACCCGTCCGCTGCTTCCTGCACACCCGCTCCTGGGGATCGAGCCCACAACCGGGCCTGCGCCCTTGACTGTAATCGAACCCAGGACCCCTTCGGTCCCCGGGCCGATGCTCTACCCACTGACCCAAACCGGCCGGGGCGTCACTTTGTTTAATACGTGACAATCCAATTCAAGGAGGAGACATAAGTGGGTTACAGGAAATCCACTGGTGATAGATGAAGGAGGGAGGGAGCGATGGAGGTACCAAAGTCGGGCGGGGGTGGGGTGGGGGGGGGGGCTCTGGGATTGAATAAAAACTGAAATGATAGACGCACACTTCTTTTTATTTATTTTATTGATGTTTTACAGAGAGGAAGGGAGAGAGAAACCTCATCCATGAGAGAGAATCTTGGATCGGCCGCCTCCTGCACGCCCCCTAGTGGGGCTCGAGCCTGTGACCCGGGCGGGCATGCGCCCGGGACCCAAAATCGAACCCGGGACCTTAAGGTCCGCCGCAGGCTGACCTCGGCTCTACCCACTGAGCCAAACCGGCCAGGGCCTCACCTACTTCTTTTCCTGAGGTGGGTGCAGGATAGATAGTTAACAGGCAACAATACACGTGATAACAATAACAATGAAGGAATTTATGGTCTCTGTCCTGCAGAGCCCCCAGGCGCATTTGCTTGTGTCTGTGTGGGGAGGGGGGGGGGGGGGGGGGGGGGGAGGGCGCGGGGCGGGGACGGCGAGATGTTCCAAGTTCCTCTGACATTTTATGGCATAGGTATGTTGTGTCTTAGATGCTAAGGTAAACACTGACCTGGTCTGGGAAGACTCCGGCCTAGGTAGGACGGGACTACCCACCACTACTGCTCTCAGTAACAGTCTCCCTTCAGACCATCCCTGCGGTGGCTTTAGGCCTCTCGGTTTGCAAGACCGCCAGGCAGGCCTTCCCCTGAGCTCGTCGGGTTAGCATGTGGCCCCTTTCGTCGTCCACAGTTGTGTGGGAATAAAGGAGTCATCCTTTCTGTCAAAGAAGGGAGTTTAGGCAGCTTCTCTTTTGGCTCCAGGGGCTTGGTAGCCGCCCTCTCTCTTATCCTCTCCACCCGCCTCCCCCTCCTCCCCCCCCCCCCCCCCCGTTTTAATTTCGCTGTTTTGTTTTTCCATTAAACAAATTTACATTTTATTTATGTTGACATAGACTGTACAAAATTGACTTTCTTCACCGAAAATGACAGCGATGTTTTCTGTATTCCTAGACCAACTACAAAACGCATTCTTGTCGGTTGTCTCGGTTTCCCTTATAAATCGAGACGCGGCAGTAGATGTAACCACGGAAAAAGACGGAATGAAACAGACCGATCTGTTGTCAGGATCCATGGCCTCTGATCCTGTCTTGACCGTGAAACGGAAGTGCGCCACATATTCTTGCTAAAAAGCTTATGAGGATATAGGCTCAACAAAGGAATGTAAACAGCGACACCCAGATGTGGGTGTAAGGATGGCGGGTTCTTTCCTCAATGTTTCACAGTCATTTGTTTAAGATCATCGAATAAAGACAAAAATCCACACCGAAATCCTTGTCTGGCAAGCTCACGTTTCTTTCACTAGCTGGTCATTTCACTGTTGGTTACAGATTTCTCGTAGCACACTTAAAACTCCTGCTAGTCAGAGGTTAGTCGTGAGCTTCGTTGCACAATTTTATGAAACAGGTTCCTCCCACACCTTCTCAAAATTTATTTCTTCAAAGAACTGATAACTCAATGCCCAACAACTGTGACAATGAATGTGATGTCTGCAATGACCTCACTAAAACAAGCCCAAAGTGCCATCGGCAGAGATCACGCAGAAGTGCAACGTGGCGCTTCTGATGATGCCTGCCGCCCTCTGGAAGAACAACAGTTCGTTCTCCAAAGCATGAGAGTTCACACCGGGGCCATTTAAGGAGAGGATCAGTGGCTACTCTACCCAAGAGATCCAGTGATTAAGTGACCCACCTATATCTTACAGCTTTTCTCTGTTTCCTTTCAAATTTCTCAGATTTTTTTTCAATATCAGATATAAGAGAGAACGCATTTTAAAAGTCCCTCGGGTATTTCCGACACTTTCGGAATTATCTGTAGGAAGCTCTGACTTAGTTGTGTAGACTTTGATGTATGTGTCCACCGTTAAATCCAAATCGTGTTTCACATCGAAATGCATGTTAAGCAAAGCTAAGCTACTTGACCTTTGCCCTGTCAAAGTGTTCCTCGGGTGTGCTTTGAGACGCGCTTTCGACCGTTTTCATAGCGTTCGTTCTCAACCTTCATCACAGGGAGAATTCGTAGGACCTTTAGCAATGTATAAACATGAGGAAAAAACTTGATGTCTGGCAGGTGGAGGGGGCCATGGTGGATGGGAGCTCTATATCTTTTCCTCTGGGTTTCCACTTGATTCTCCAACAACGCAGCTCAGCCGAGAGTGCTGCATCGGGATTGGGTAAGTCGCTGCCGTACATGTCAGCCTGGTGCTCCTCCGGCGTATTGAATTTGAGCCGTCCCGTGACAGAGGGGACCAGAGATCAGCATTGAAGAGCTTTGGAGGAACTGTTCTGAGACTATCTCTTTCAGTTCCTGAACAATGTGTTCCACTGTTGTGACGCTTAGAGGCTCTTTATAGCACCTCTCGGAAGTCGGCTGAGACTCCAGGTGCCCTTGCTGAGCTCTGCGGAGCTTCCCGGGGAGCTTCATCAGAATAGCAAGTGTGGTTGCCAAATCGGTGGCTTCCTCAAACCAAAATTCACAATAAACTTCAATATCTTCCATCACTTCATGTAGCGAATGCAGCGCCTGCAGTCGAGCTACTGGCTGCAGAGAAGACATCAGAGGTCTGACCCTGGAGATTTTTCCCAGAGGCTCCTGTGAAAGGTAGAACGTTTTTAAGAACAACAATGGTAACCACGAAATCAAAATCTGTTGCTGCACTGCAGAGTGCGAATGCTCGGCCCGCTGTACAGTTTTCCCATCTACTATGTGTGTCCTCATGTATACCGCCTACACAGAAAACAAGCGCTTGCAGGAGCTCCACTACAATTTCAAAAGCATCGTGCCTGCCCGCCCGCTGAGAATGGCACATTTCCTTCAGTTCTTTCTCGCTTTCTTCATTGTTCTGGAAGAGGACAGAAACGACACTGTCAAGCTCTAAAAGCGGTTGTGGTGACGGATGGAAAAAAGATCAAACTTCCTCCACTGTTCCAAACGCAACAGACGCTCCCGTGACAGGCACCGATCTGGCCCACCTCGGACTTCAGGCACGGGGAAGAGCAGAGTGTGTGGACAGCTTGGGGAGGGATGTTTCTCCAAAAGTCTAGAAGCAACAGCTTTCATTTTGGAAGGAAAGCCACTGGACACAATGTAAGCCTGGCCACGACAATATTCCATGCGTAATCCCCACTTCTCGGGTCTCGTCGTGGGAAATGTCACAGCCAAAATTTCGGCAGCGGCTTCGGAAGGCAGGAAACCCACAGATTCCTCTCTCAGGTCACGAGCTTCGTCAGCAAGCCTCACCAACGCGGGCAGGTGCTCTTCCCCTGCTGTGTCCACTACGTGCGTGCGTCCATCCCTCTGTCAGGGGCCATGGAAAAGAAGGGAGAGTCTCTCACTCCCCTGAGCGTTCCTTCCCCGAATGCGGCTCTCACGGATCTCTAGCATCTGCTTCTGCTTGTACTTTTGAACAGAACGGTGCGTTGACTGCTGTGGTCTCAAAGGGCTTTCTCAGAGAGAACCTCTTCACCAGAATTTATCGGGCACTCCGACAGTGCCTGCCTGCCTGCCTGCCTGCCTGCCTGCCTGCCTGCCTGCCTGAAAGTTATCGGGAGTGAAGAGGCCTTCTGGGATTTCATCAGCTTCATGTCCATCTAGAGCAGTGGTTCTCAACCTTCCTAATGCCGCGACCCCTGAATACAGTTCCTCATGCTGTGGTGAACCCCAATTTCATTGTTACAGATTGAACATAATGAAAGCATAGTGATTAATCACAAAAAACAATATGCAATTATACATGTGTTTTCCCATGGTCTCAGGCGACCCCTGTGAGAGGATCGTTCGACCCCCAAAGGGGTCGCGACCCACAGGTTGAGAACCGCTGATCTAGAGGTATCTTTTGTTTTCCCATAAGAATCAAAACTGCAAATAAAGATTTTAAAGTATTCTTTTGTTTACTTTCTCTTCAAGGGTTAAAGGTAAAGTGTCTTCATCCTGTTCTTCACCCCCTTCTGTATTGGAGTTCTGAGCAAGGCTGTTGTTGATCGCTCTATGTTTGTTTTTGTTCCTGTTCAGAAGTTTTGTCAATTTTTTTTCCTGTTTCCATGTCCTGATTTCATCTTCGCTCAATTCTTTTATTCGTTTTCTATGTCTACTATGTGGATTGTTCAAATGACTGGTAAGATCACCTATTGTTGGTATTACATTATCTCGAAGAACTGTCCTATAAGGAAGGACTAGTTCTACAGATCATAGAGGTCTCAGAGTGTTTGGCACATCATCGATATTGTTTATTGAGTTGTTCAGGTGTTTTATCTTCTAAGTTTGCTCTCCTACAATTTCCCACCCACTTCTGGCATCTGGCCGGATCCCTCGGGAACCTGAAGAAGGCCAAATCTGACTGCATGCTCTTCTGCGTGCAGTCCACCGGCGCCGTTCCCCCCACCCCGAAAGTTTGGCATCTTCGCTGGCGCCCCACCCCCTCCACCCGGGGCCGGTCCAGCACTCCCCTCCCCCCCCCCCCCCCCCATGCCCAGCACTGTCTTAATAACACAAAATGCAAGTACAAAACATTGTACAAGTATGCTTTTCACTACATGGAAGTGCAATAATACATTTGTGTGGCTTTTTAAAATATATCTTCATTGATTTCAGAGAGGAAGGGAGAGGGAGAGAGAGCCATAGGAGCATCTACCATGAGAGAGAATCACCCATCGGCTGCCTCCTGCACACCCCCTACTGGGGATCAAGCCCGTGACCCGGGCCTGCGCCCTTGACTGGAATGGAACCCCGGACCCTTCGGGTCCCCAGGCCGATGCTCTACCCACTGACCAAAACAGGCCGGGGCGGCACTTTGTTTTATACACGACAATCCAAGGAGGAGATGTAACTGGGTTACAGACAACCCACTGGTGATAGATGAGGGAGGGAGGGAGGGAGGGAGGTGGGAGAAAGCAAAGGGGGTGGGGGTCGGGGGAACCTCTGGGATTGGATAAAAAGTAAAATGATAGACACATACTTCTTTTTTGTAAAATATATTTTTATTGATTTCAGAGAGGATGGGAGAGAGATAGAAACCTGATCAATGAGAGAGAATCTTGGATTGGCCGCCTCCTGCACGCCCCCTAGTGGGGCTCGAGCCCATGACCCGGGCGGGCATGCGCCCGGGACCCGAATCGAACCCGGGACCCTAAGGTCCGCCGCAGGCTGACTTTGGCTCCACCCACTGAGCCAAACCGGCCAGGGCCTCACCTACTTCTTTTCCTGAGGTGGGTGCAGGATAGATAGTTAACAGGCAACAATACACTTGATAACAATAGCAATGAAGGAATTTATGGTCTCTGTCCTGCAGAGCCCCCAGGCGCATTTGCTTGTGCGGGTGGGGTGGGGTGGGGTGGGGTGGGGGAAGGGGAAGGGGGTGGAGGCGGGGCGGGGCGGGGCGGGGACGGCGGGATGTTACAAGTTCCCCTGACATTCCAGAGTTATGTTGTGTTAGATGCAAAAGGACCATAGGTTCACTTAAGGTAAACACTGACCTTGTCAGGGAAGACTCTGGCCTCAGACGCGACCAGCCACCACAACTGCTCTTAGTAACAGTCTCCCTTCAGACTAGACTTGTGGTCGCTTTAGGCCTTTCAGTCTGCAAGACCGCCACGCAGCCCTTCCCTGAGCTCGCGAGGTTAGCATGTGGCCCCTTTCGTCGTCCACAGTTGTGTGGGAATAAAGGAGTCATCCTTTCTGTCAAAGTAGGGAGTTTTAGCCTTAACTGATTTGTCTCAGAGGTTAGAGAGTCGTCCTGTGGACGGAAGGGTCCCGGGTTCGAGTCCAGAGAAGGGCACCTGCCTGTGGTGTGGACTCCATCCCCGGGGGGGGGGGGTGGGGGGGGGTGGGGGGGGGGGAGGAGCGGCGGGGGGCCGCGGCGTGCAAGGAGGCAGCCGCCATCTTGGCTCCAGTGACTTGGCAGCCGCCGCCATTTTAAAAAATATATAATTTATTGATTTTTTTACAGAGTGGAAGGAAGAGGGATAGAGAATTAGAAACATCAAAGAGAGAGAAACCTCAATCAGCTGCCTCCTGCACACCCCCTACTGGGGATGTGCCCACAACCAAGGTACATGCCCTTGACCAGAGTCGAACCCGGGACCCTTCAGTCTGAAGGCCGATGCTCTATCCACTGAGCCAAACCAGTTAGGGCGGCAGCTGCCATTTTGAAACGGCAAAGGTCAATCCCTCCCTTTTATCCTCTCACCGCCGCTCCAAATCCCCCGTTTTAACGTCCGTGTTTTAATAGCACGAAACACAAGTACAAAACATTGTACAAGTATACTTTTTACTCCACGGAGGTGGAATAATACCTTTGTGTTGTTGTTGTCATTGTGTGTGTGTTTTTTAATATATCTTCATAGATTTCAGAGAGGAAGGGAGAGGGAGGGAGGTCGAGAGAGAGAGAGAGAGAGAGAGAGAATCACCAGGTCGGCTGCCCCCTGCACACCTCCTACTGGGGATCGAGCCCCCAACCCGGGCCTGCTCCCTGGACTGTAATCGAACCCAGGACCCCTTCGTCCCCCAGGCCGATGCTCTACCCACTGACCAAAACCGGCCGGGGTGTGACTTTGTTTTATACGTGACAATTCAAGGAGGAGATGAAAGCCGGTTACAGAAAATCCACTGGTGATAGATTAGGGAGGGAAGGAGGGAGGCAAAGGTGGGGTGGAGTGGGGTGGGGAGTGGCGGGGCCGCGGGGGGGGGGGGGGGCGGGCGGAGGAAACCTCTGGGATTGGATAAAAAGTGAAATGATAGCCCTGGCTTGTAGGCTCAGTGGATCGAGCGTCAGCCTGGGGACTGAAGCTTCCCTGGTTTGATTCCGGTCAAGGGCATGTGCATGGGTGGAGGACTCGATCCCCAGTGGGGGACATGCAGGAGACGGCCAATCCACGATTCTCTCTCATCATTGATGTTTCTATCTCTCTTTCTCTCTCCCTTCCTCTCTGAAATCAATAAAAATATTTTTTTAAAAAAGTAAAATGATAGACACATACTTCTTTTTTTTTAAAGATGTATTTTTTGTTGATTTCAGAGAGGAAGGGAGAGGGAGGAAGAGAGATAGAAACATCATCCATGAGAGAGAATTATGGATTGGCCAGCTCCTGCATGCCCCCTAGTGGGGCTCGAGCCCGTGACCTGGGCAGGCATGAGCCCTTGACC
>NW_027223864.1:77500-87262 GCF_028538775.1 Myotis yumanensis
CATGAGAACGGAGGGGAGGTAAACAGAGTCACACCTGGCTGGATTTAATCATAACACATTGTTTTCTAAGACAATCCAGCAATTTTTCTCTGCCACGGTTCCTGACATTGACACAATCGGTAACCTTTTCCAGGCCGCAGTCCCTCCCCCTCCCACATTCCGTTACCCTTCCATGCCGCAGTCCCCAGTCCCTCACCCTAGCACACACAATGCAAAGCTTCTTATGTATTAGCTTTTTAAAAAAATATACAACAGTAGCAATGAGGGAATTTGTGGTCTCTACCCTGGGACCCTGGGCTGTGCCCTGAGGGCACTGGGAAAAGGAAAGTGACTAGTTACCGGGACATTCACTACTCCAAAGACATGTGATCCTAGACTCTAGGACTTAGAGGCATAGAAAGACAATAGGCTCAGATGCCAGTAAGTTCAAAGGTGATCTCTCTCAGGGGAGATACCGGGCCTAGGGCCTAGGGCCTGACTGCCCACTCACTATACACTGCTTTCTACTTTAACAAGTTTTCTTTTTTTTTTAAATTCAGGACATCCTGGGTGGTCACTTGAGGTGTCTGAGTTTGCAAGGCCAGGCCTTTCATTTTATCCTATTGCATTTCATTTCATTTTATTCACCGATGTGTCCCCCAATAAATTCAATTCCGAAAAAAAAAATAATAACTGAAAGGAAACAGAGAAAATGATTCCTCCGTGGTTGCCCCGTGAATACTCGCCGCCTTTAGAGTCGTGACACCCCCCACCCCCCACACCCCCCACACCCCCCACCCGTTGAGGTTTTAAAGGTCCCGGGCCCGCAAAAAGTGTTCTGGGTACGTCCTCTCGGTCCTCTGTCAGGCCCCACCCCCCAAAAAACTTTTCCAGTCCCCCTTCCGGTGCCAGGCCGTGTGTGTGCGTGGGTGCGCGCGCGCGCGCGCGCGCGCACGCACGGGGCCTTCCTGGGCAAACCTCAGGTGGTGGAGCCCCGCCCCGCCCCGCCGCCCCGCCGCCCGCCAGGGGCCCGGGCCGACACGGTCCCACTGGAGAGGTGGGCGCGGGGAGGGGATCGGCCACCCTTGCCCCCTGCCCCCCTCCTCCCCCCAAACACACACACAGCGGGCGGCGGGGCTCCCGCCCGGGCCGGGCCGGGCCCGGGCCCACGGCCCCGGAGCCGCCCCACTGACGTTCTCGCTGGTGTTCGCGCGCCACCTGGCGGCCGTTTTTTATAAGGTCTTTCCCTTGGTGCGGCGTGGCTGCCTGGCTAGGCCCTGGAATTCAGTTCATTCTGGAAACCTCTTGCTACTCGGGTGTCACTGTGTGTGAGTGTGAGTGTGTGTGTGTGTGTGTGTGTGTGTGTGTGTGTGTGTGTGTGTGTGTGTGGCGGGGGTGGGGGGGGAGGGGAGAGGGAGGGACCCCGAGAGAAACTCCCCTGTATTCCTGTTTCTTAAAGGAAGGGTGCTAGTCAGACCCACTACAGATCCTTTGCGTTTTCTGGTCAATGGCCTGGCCTGGCCCGCATACCCCCATGTCCTGTCCTGCCAGACTTTTTTGCAGAAATACCTCCACCCGAAGAGTTCTTCACCTTTGTTTTAAAAAAGAGAAGAGAAAGAAAGAAAAAGAAAGAAAGAAAGAAAGAAAGAAAGAAAGAAAGAAAGAAAGAGACATCAACAAAGGAGCAAACGGACCCCAGGCCCTCCCCATCCCCTGCAAGCCCCCAGCCAACAAACAGAACTCCAGCTGCTCTCCTCCTACCGCATGCCCTTACCAGAGTCGCTCACTGTCTTAGAAATACGTTGGGGGCCCGCTCAGCGAATGACTCCTGTCCGTCCCCCCGTCCCCCCGACCCCCCCCCCCCCCCCCCCCGCCCTCCTGCCTCTGCCACAATTCGGTGCCTGGAACCAAGCCGATCTTCTCCTTTCCTTCCTGAAGTGACTATGCCGCCACCGCAGCCGCTCAGGCGAGCCAGAGACAATATTCCAAAGTGGCCAGATGGCAAAAAAGACTCCAACTGGACATAAAGATGGAGGGGGCGGGGGTGGGGGGGAGAGACGGCGACGAGCGCACACGGGGACTCGTTTTTTGCACTTTAGGCAGGAAGCCAGCTGAGAGGCAGAGGAATCTGTAGGAACGGGCCTCCCTCATCTCTCCTTTCGCCTCCCCGCCTACTAAGTGGCTTGCCCACAATCGCCCCTCTCTTTTCAACCCAGTCTGAAAAAGCGTGGATGCGGCTCTTCCACGGTCTCCTTAGGAGCGCTCCCCTTGTCACATCAGACACTTGAGGGAAAGAAAACGTTGCCCTCATGTCTCCCTGCCCCCCCCCCCCCCCCCCCCCCCCCCCCGTGTGTCAGGTGAATTTTTCAGGGCCGCCTCCTCCACAAACCCTAAGAAGGTGGAGGTAAGATTTTGGCCTCGGTGACATTTTCCTCTCTGGCATCTTAGAACGCTACCAGTGACTTCCAAGTGTTTTCAAACACTTTTGCACCGTTTCCTACCATTTGTCAGTGTACTGACTGCACTTTAGCAGTGATTCCCAAGTTTTGCCACACGCTGTTCTGCACAGTTTGTGATGTTGATCAGTGATTTCAAAGTGCTTTCAAACACTTTCATATAGTTTCCAGCCTTTTTTAAAAATTTTTTTTAAAAATATATTTTATTGAATTTTTACAGAGAGGAAGGGAGAGAGATAGAGAGTTAGAAACATCGATGAGAGAGAAACATCAATCAACTGCCTCCTGCACATCTCCCACTGGGGATGTGCCGGCAACCTGGGTACATGCCCTTGACCGGAATCGAACCTGGGACCCTTGAGTCCTCAGGCCGACGCTCTATCCACTGAGCCAAACCGGTTTCGGCAAGTTTCCAGCCTTTTAGAAGTGAATCCCAAGTGGTATCAAATACTGTTCTACAGTGTATCGCTCTTTAGCAGTGATTCCCAAGTGTTGTCAAACACTGCTCTACACTGATTCCTGATGTATTTTTTTTTAAAAAATGTATTTCTTTGTTGATTTTAGAGAGGAAGGGAGAGGTAGAGAGACTGAAACATCCATGATGAGAGAGGAACATGGATCGGCTGCTTCTTGCACGCCCCCTTCTGGGGATTGAGCCTGCAACCCGAGCATGTGCCCTTGGCCAGAATGGAACCCGAGACCCTTCAGTCCGCAGGCTGATGCTCTATCCGCTGAGCCAAACCGGCTAGGGCTTGATGTGTTCTTTAAAATATATATTTTTTATTGATTTCAGAGAGGAAGGGAGAGGGAGAGATTGAAACATCCACGATAAGAGAGGATCATGGATCGGCTGCCTCTTACACACCCCGTACTGGGGATCGAGCCCGAATCCCGGGCATGTGCCCTCGACAGGAATCGAAACTGGGACCTTTTGGCTCTATCCACTGAGCCAAACCAGCTAGGGCTAGTTTTTTTTTTTGTTTGTTTGTTTTTGAGAGAGTGGGAAAAAAAAGAGAGAGTGGAAGGGAGGAGAGGAGGGGGGAGGAAGAGGGAGGGAGAAAGAGAAGTTGTTTATTCATTCGTCGGTAGCTTTTAAATATATATAAATAAAAATGCAAATGTTCGTTTGTTCAAAATCTTAAATCTCCGAAAGTTCTTCACCGATTGCTTTGAAATTTTGGCACAACGTTGCATTCGAATACTCGTGTGTTTCTATATACCTATATACCTACTATTATATAGATGTCACACCTGTGACAGGTAAAAACATGCTTTTTTTGAAAAACAGAGCCATCTGTTGGACGTAAAAGCAGCACACGCTATACTAAATATTTTACGATTCCATTTCAATGTTTCTGTTTACAATTATAAATTGCAGATAAAATTAACCACAAATATGCATGTCCAGCTGCAAAACGATCCATCAGCTGAGATAGTCTCACATCAATTGCTGGGAATTGGGAACGGAAAGGTGCCGGTTGATCTGACCTCAGGACGAATTTCATTGCATCATAACTTCTGCAATTTAGTGATGTCAAAAGAAGAATTGTTTGAAAAAGTATTTCCCAATATTCAAACCAATTGTAAGAATCACGATTGGCTGAGTGAACGAGCTATTCTTGCGGCCAAGAACAAAGACGTCTATGGACTTAACAATATCATTCAGTCTAACATTCAAAGCGAGGCAGTCACATACAAGTCCGTCGACACTGTTGTGGAAGCAGATGAAGCGATTAATTATCCAACAGAATTTTTGAATTCACTCGATCTGCCAGGGATGCCACCGCATGTACTGCAATTGAAAATCGGCGCGCCAATTACCATGTTGTGAAATGTCAACCAGCCAAAGCTTTGACAGGCACGCGGCTTGCAGTAAAAAAATTAATGAGCAATGTCATAGAAGTAACAATCTTGACAGGACCTTTCAAAGGTGAAGATGTCCTCATTCCTCGCATTCCTATGATTCCAACGGATATGCCATTTCAATTTAAGAGATTGCAATTCCCGATTCGATTGGCGTTTGCAATCACCGTTAACAAAGCTCAGGGCCAATCTTTAGAATTGTGCGGTTTAGATCTAGACGTCGATTGCTTCTCACATGGACAATTATATGTTGCGTGTTCTAGAGTCGGCAAACCAGACAATCTCTATATCTGCACAGACAATGGAACAACACAAAATGTTGCATACCCACAGGCATTGTGAAATTAAGCGTATTAGAAACGTGTGCTTTCTCTTTTCTTTCTTTTCCATTTAACCAGACTGAGCCACAGCAATGCGTGGCTGGGTACAGTAAAAAAAAAAAAAAAAAAAAAAAAAAAAAAAAATATATATATATATATATATATATATATATATATATATATATATATAATTTTCCCCTAGCCTGTTTGGTTCAGTGCATTGAGCGTTGGCCAGCCTGTGGACCAAAGGGTCCCAGGTCCGATTCAGGCCAAGATCATGGGCCTTGGTGGCAGGTTCTTTGGGCCCTGGCCCTGGTCGGAGGCAACCAATTGACGTGTTTCTCTCACATCGATGTTTCCCTCTGTCTTGCCCTGTCTCCTCCACTTTCCCTAAAAATCAATGGAAAAATATCCTCGGGTGAGGATTAACAGCAACAAATATATATGTGTGTGTGTGTGTGTGTGTGTGTATTATTGATTTTAGGGAGGGAGGGAGGGAGGGAGGGAGGGGAGGAGAGAGAGAGAGAGAGAGAGAGAGAGAGAGAGAGAGAAATACCTATCAGTTGCCTCCAATACATACTCCAGCTGGGAATTGAACCTGAAACCTGGAAAGGAATCAGTGACCTTTCAATGCGCAACATGACGCTCAACCAACTGAGCCACACCAGCCAGGGCTCTGTTGCTTCCTGTATGTGCCCTGATTGGGGATCGAAACCACAAACAGTGGCATAAGGGAAGACGCTCTAGCCAACTGAGCCACCGGTCCAGGGCCAAATTGATTGATTTTGTACATTTCATGGACAAGGCCTCATCCAGATTTACCTCATTTCAAACACACATACTACAGGGCGCCGCCCCCCCCCCCCCCCCCACACACACTTTCTTGTCATTCGTAAGGCGAGTCACGCTAAAATCCACAACCACATGACATTGCACCAATGTTCCCCACACCCACCTGCTTGTTGTCTTGTCTTTGGTCTTTCTGGTGAATATATACATATACATATATATATATATATATATATATATATATATATATATACATAGGCAGTGGCAGATGTGGTCCAGGTTATCGTTTATTGCCTGTATGGCTTCCTGGCTTTGTTGCTTTGTTTGTAGGCCTTGGAAACGAAGTATGGTACCTATTTGCTTTGTTTAACAATGGACAGGTTATTTTGATTTTCTGAATTGTATAAATCATCCCACTCATTGAATGCCTTATTGATTGAATGACAATCCCATTGATTGTGATCTTACTGGTTATCGAAGCACATTCTTCTGTACCCGGGAAACAGGACAGCACAATTACCCTAAATTGTTTTAGTGGCCATAGGTGGTGCATTCCAGTTGACTCAGTGGTCCTAAGACCAGGACAGTGCAATTACTCTAAAGTGCCTCGATGGCTCTAGATAATGTGTTTCTATCAACTCAGTGATCCGGAGACCCAGAACTGTAATTTAGATAACATGCCTAAGTTTAACCCAGGTTACCCAAAGGCTCTAGATAATGTATTTCTGTCAATTCAGTGACCCCGAGACCCGAAACTGTAATTAACATGCTTAATTCTGCGTTTTTTGCGAGCCAGGTGCCTCATTCCAAACCCTGGGATGTAATCAATACCTTTGTGATTTTTGCCTATATAAGTCTGGTTTTGCCACCATCTTATTGCTATGAGATTTGGGAATGTCCCCTCATAGTCCCGGATTGCAATAAATGTGACTCTTTAATTCGACTTCTTGAGGCGTCCTTCTGTGATTCGAGGGGTACATTACAACAGAAAGGCCTCCTCCCTACGTTGAAAATCATAGATTTGGGGTGGTGGGGGGTAGTGGAAGGGTGGAACACAAAAGAAAGCCAAAGAGAAAGAAACGGGGGGGGGGGGGGGCGGTAAATGGTGACAGAAAGAGACTTTATACTTTGGGTGCTGTATTCAGGTGATGTTTCGTTGAGTTGTACACTTGAAAAACTTGCATGTATGTGTGTGTGTGTGTGTGTGTGTGTGTGTGTGTGTGGTGTGTGGTGTGTGGTGTGTGTGGGGTGTGTGTGTTTTCTTGGAGTTCCATACCATTAACCTGAGAAACACGCAAACCTGTAAATAATTTCTGTGATGAGTTTATTTGAACCAGACTGTTGGCAATTGCCGGGAAGCAGAATCTCAAGGAATTAAAAATCTATTCTTTTCAAGGCAGGGAGGAGGCCTTTCCAAGGCCTAGATAACAAAGTCCGGAGGCCAGACCAGGGCTGAAGGATAAACTAAAGTCATCATATAGGAGTTTAAAAGCACCCTGCCTCTGCATAGATACACAGCACAGCAAAGCCCAAAGTCCACAAGCATGTCTTTGACCTATTTTTATAAATCACCATCCAAGGATGAGACTTGTAAGTGGTTTCAAACACTGTTCTACACTCTTTCCTGCTGTTGACCAGTGGGTTCCATGAAATCCAGTGATGATAGATGAGGGAGGTGGGAGAAAGCAAAGGGGCGGCCAGGGGGGAGGGGGGGCGGTTTGGTAAGCTGTAAAATGATAGTGAGCGGTCAAAAATTAACATGACAACAGTAACAATGTGGTCTCTGCCCTGGGACTCTGGGCTGTGCCCCAAGAGCACTGGAAAAAAGGGAAGTGACTAGTTACCTCTTGTCATTCACTAGTCCAAAGACATGTGACCCGCCCTAACCGGTTTCGCTCAGTGGATAGAGCGTTGGCCTGCGGGCCTGCGGGCTGAAAGGTCCCAGGTTCGATTCCGGTCAAGGGCATGTACCTGGGTTGGGGGCACATCCTCAGTAGGAGATGTGCAGGAGGCAGCTGATCGATGGTTCTCTCTCATCGATTTATCGAACTCTCTGTCCCTCTCCCTTCCTCTCTGTAAAAAATCAATAAAATATATATAAAAAAGATAAATATTCATTTATCGTACAGTTAAGTCTGACGCTCTATCCACTGAGTCAAGCTGGGCAGGGCAATATGTGGCCCCTTTTCATCCACAATGCACCTTTCATTTTATCCTATTGCATTTCATTTCATTTTATTCACCGATGTGTCCCCCAATAAATTCAATTCCGGAAAAAACATAATAACTGAAAGGAAGCAGAGAAAATGATTCCTCCGTTGTCGCCCCGTGAATACTCGCCGCCTTTAGGTCTTCATTGTCGTGACACACACACGCCCGCCCCCCCCCCCCCCCCCCCCCCCCCCCCCGCTCCCCTTGAGGTTTTGAAGGTCCCGGGCCCGCAAAAAGTGTTCTGGGTACGTCCTCTCGGTCCTCTGTCAGGCCCCACCCCCCAAAAAACTTTTCCAGTCCCCCTTCCGGTGCCAGGCGGTGTGTGTGCGTGGGTGCGCGCGCACGGGGCCTTCCTGGGCAAACCTCAGGTGGTGGAGCCCCCGCCCCGCCCCGCCGCCCCGCCGCCCGCCAGGGGCCCGGGCCGACACGGTCCCACTGGAGAGGTGGGCGCGGGGAGGGGATCGGCCACCCTTGCCCCCTGCCCCCCCTCCTCCCCCCAAACACACACACAGCGGGCGGCGGGGCTCCCGCCCGGGCCGGGCCGGGCCCGGGCCCACGGCCCCGGAGCCGCCCCACTGACGTTCTCGCTGGTGTTCGCGCGCCACCTGGCGGCCGTTTTTTATAAGGTCTTTCCCTTGGTGCGGCGTGGCTGCCTGGCTAGGCCCTGGAATTCAGTTCATTCTGGAAACCTCTTGCTACTCGGGTGTCACTGTGTGTGAGTGTGAGTGTGTGTGAGTGTGTGTGTGTGTGTGTGTGTGTGTGTGTGTGTGTGTGTGTGGCGGGGGTGGGGGGGGAGGGGAGAGGGAGGGACCCCGAGAGAAACTCCCCTGTATTCCTGTTTCTTAAAGGAAGGGTGCTAGTCAGACCCACTACAGATCCTTTGCGTTTTCTGGTCAATGGCCTGGCCTGGCCCGCATACCCCCATGTCCTGTCCTGCCAGACTTTTTTGCAGAAATACCTCCACCCGAAGAGTTCTTCACCTTTGTTTTAAAAAAGAGAAAGAGAAAGAAAGAAAAAGAAAGAAGAAAGAAAGAAAGAAAGAAAGAAAGAAAGAAAGAAAGAAAGAAAGAAAGAGAAAATGACATCAACAAAGGAGCAAACGGACCCCAGGCCCTCCCCATCCCCTGCAAGCCCCCAGCCAACAAACAGAACTCCAGCTGCTCTCCTCCTACCGCATGCCCTTACCAGAGTCGCTCACTGTCTTAGAAATACGTTGGGGGCCCGCTCAGCGAATGACTCCTGTCCGTCCCCCCGTCCCCCCGACCCCCCCGCCCTCCTGCCTCTGCCACAATTCGGTGCCTGGAACCAAGCCGATCTTCTCCTTTCCTTCCTGAAGTGACTATGCCGCCACCGCAGCCGCTCAGGCGAGCCAGAGACAATATTCCAAAGTGGCCAGATGGCAAAAAAGACTCCAACTGGACATAAAGATGGAGGGGGCGGGGGTGGGGGGAGAGATGACGACGAGCGCACACGGGGACTCGTTTTTTGCACTTTAGACAGGAAGCCAGCTGAGAGGCAGAGGAATCTGTAGGAACGGGCCTCCCTCATCTCTCCTTTCGCCTCCCCGCCTACTAAGTGGCTTGCCCACAATCGCCCCTCTCTTTTCAACCCAGTCTGAAAAAGCGTGGATGCGGCTCTTCCACGGTCTCCTTAGGAGCGCTCCCCTTGTCACATCAGACACTTGAGGGAAAGAAAACGTTGCCCTCATGTCTCCCTGCCGCCCCCCCCCCCCCCCCCCGGTGTGTCAGGTGAATTTTTCAGGGCCGCCTCCTCCACAAACCCTAAGAAGGTGGAGGTAAGATTTTGGCCTCGGTGACATTTTCCTCTCTGGCATCTTAGAACGCTACCAGTGACTTCCAAGTGTTTTCAAACACTTTTGCACCGTTTCCTGCCATTTGTAAGTGAATTTTCAAGTGGTTTCCAAAACTGTTGTACAGTGTCCTGCACTTTAGAAGTGATTCCCAAGTGTTGCCCGACACTGTCCTACACTGCTTCCTGATCTAGATCAGTGATTTTGAAGTGATTGCGAACAATTTTAGATAGTTTCCAGCCATTTAGATGTGAATTCCAAGTGGTGTCAAATACTGTTCTACAGTGTGCTGCTTTATATCGCAAGTTTTTTACAACACTATCACTCTGTTTCC
>NW_027223865.1:0-85963 GCF_028538775.1 Myotis yumanensis
TTTACTAGTATTTCAAGTGTTTCTTCCATGTTTCTAATCATTTCCCGGGAATATCATTGTGTATTTTGAGAGTTTTACCAAAATTAGACAGTTTTACTAGAAGTATATTCATGAATCTTCAGGATTTGAAGTGCGTCATTCAGAAATCACCAGGCAATTCAGCCTCAATTGTTAATATAATCAGTATTCTCTTCATTGAACGGCTTTATGCACAAATTCTGAGCTGTATAATCAGCAATTCTTAATGTTAGTAAGCACTTTCTTCTGAAAAACACCACCTAAAGTTGCCGGATTGTAAACATTACCAGTACTCTTGGGATTTCACAGCTTTCTACCTCTAATCTCGGTGATTGACCGAGGCCATAAAGATAGTAAGGCTCTATTTACTAGTATTTCAAGCGTTTTCTTACATGTTTCTAATCATTTCCTGGGAATATCATTTTGAATTTTAATAGTTTTACCAAACTAGACAGTTTTCATAGAAGTATATACATGAATCTTCAGGATTTGAACTGTGTCATTCAGAAAACTCCGTGAAATTCAGCCTCAATTGTAAACATAATCAGTATTCTCTACATTTAACTGCTGTATACACAAATTCTGAGCTCTATAAACAGCAATTCTTAATGTTGAACACACTTTCTTTGGAAAAACACCATCTGAAGTTGCCGGATTGTATACATTATCAGTACTCTTAGCATTTCAAGCTTACTACCTCTAATCTTGGTGATTGAACAAGGCCATAAAGATATAACTGCTCTATTTACTAGTATTTCAAGTGTTTCTTACACGTTTCTAATCATTTCCCGGGAATATCATTGTGTATTTTAAGAGTTTCACCAAAATTAGACAGTTTTCTTTGAAGTGTATACATGAATCTTCAGGGTTTGAACTGTGTCATTCAGAAAACGCCAGGCAATTCAGCCTCAGTTGTTAATATCATCAGAATTCTCTTCATTTAACAGCTTTATACACAAATTCTGAGCTGTATAAACAGCAATTTTTAATGTTTGTAAGCACTTTCTTAGGAAAAAACACCATTTAAAGTTGCCAGATTTTAAACATTATCAGTACCCTCGGCATTACCCAGCTTTCTACCTCTATTCTCAGTGATTGATCAAGGCCATAAAAATAGAACGGCTCTATTTACTAATATTTCAAGTGTTTCTTACATGTTTCTAATCATTTCCCGGGGCTCTCATTGTAGTTTAAGATTTTTATGAAATTTGGCTGTTTTCTTAGAAGTATACACATGAATCCTCAGGATGTTAAACTGTGTCATTTTGAAAACTCCAAGCAATTCATCCTCAATTGTAAACATTAAGAGTATTCTCTTCATTTATCGGTTCTATACACTAATACTGAGCTTTATAAATGGCGATTCTTGATGTTTGAAAGCACTATCTTCGGAAAAACACTATCTAAAGTTGCCAGATTGTAAACATTATCAGTACTCTTGGCATTTCACAGTTTCTACCTCTAATCTCGGTGATTGAACAAGGCCATAAAGATAGAACGGCTCTATTTCCTAGTATTTCAAGTGTTTCTTACATGTTTCTAATAATTTCCTGGTAATATCACTTTCTATTTTAAGAGTTTTACCAAAACTAGACAGTTTTACTAGAAGTACATACCTGAAACTTCAGGATTTGAACTGTGTCATTCAGAAAACTCCAGACAATTCAGCCTCAATTGTAAATATAATCAGTATTCTCTACATATAACTGCTATGTACACAAATTCTGAGCTCTATAAACAGCAATGGTTAATGTTTGAATCCACTTTCTTCGGAAAAAATAACGTCTGAATTTGCCGGATTGTAAACATTGTCAGTACTATTGGCATTTCACAGCTTTCTACTTCTAATCGTGGTGATTGATGCAGCCCATATAGGTAGAAGGGCTCTATTTACTAGTATTTCAAGTGTTTCTTCCACGTTTCTAATCATTTCCCGGGAATATCATTGTGTATTTTGAGAGTTTTACCAAAATTAGACAGTTTTACTAGAAGTATATTCATGAATCTTCAGGATTTTGAAGTGCGTCATTCAGAAATCACCAGGCAATTCAGCCTCAATTGTTAATATAATCAGTATTCTCTTCATTGAACGGCTTTATGCACAAATTCTGAGCTGTATAATCAGCAATTCTTAATGTTAGTAAGCACTTTCTTCTGAAAAACACCACCTAAAGTTGCCGGATTGTAAACATTACCAGTACTCTTGGGATTTCACAGCTTTCTACCTCTAATCTCGGTGATTGACCGAGGCCATAAAGATAGTAAGGCTCTATTTACTAGTATTTCAAGCGTTTCTTACATGTTTCTAATCATTTCCTGGGAATATCATTTTGAATTTTAATAGTTTTACCAAACTAGACAGTTTTCATAGAAGTATATACATGAATCTTCAGGATTTGAACTGTGTCATTCAGAAAACTCCGTGAAATTCAGCCTCAATTGTAAACATAATCAGTATTCTCTACATTTAACTGCTGTATACACAAATTCTGAGCTCTATAAACAGCAATTCTTAATGTTGAACACAACTTTCTTTGGAAAAACACCATCTGAAGTTGCCGGATTGTATACATTATCAGTACTCTTAGCATTTCAAGCTTACTACCTCTAATCTTGGTGATTGAACAAGGCCATAAAGATATAACTGCTCTATTTACTAGTATTTCAAGTGTTTCTTACACGTTTCTAATCATTTCCCGGGAATATCATTGTGTATTTTAAGAGTTTCACCAAAATTAGACAGTTTTCTTTGAAGTGTATACATGAATCTTCAGGGTTTGAACTGTGTCATTCAGAAAACGCCAGGCAATTCAGCCTCAGTTGTTAATATCATCAGAATTCTCTTCATTTAACAGCTTTATACACAAATTCTGAGCTGTATAAACAGCAATTTTTAATGTTTGTAAGCACTTTTCTTAGGAAAAAACACCATTTAAAGTTGCCAGATTTTAAACATTATCAGTACCCTCGGCATTACCCAGCTTTCTACCTCTATTCTCAGTGATTGAACAAGGCCATAAAAATAGAACGGCTCTATTTACTAATATTTCAAGTGTTTCTTACATGTTTCTAATCATTTCCCGGGGCTCTCATTGTAGTTTAAGATTTTTATGAAATTTGGCTGTTTTCTTAGAAGTATACACATGAATCCTCAGGATGTTAAACTGTGTCATTTTGAAAACTCCAAGCAATTCATCCTCAATTGTAAACATTAAGAGTATTCTCTTCATTTATCGGTTCTATACACTAATACTGAGCTTTATAAATGGCGATTCTTGATGTTTGAAAGCACTATCTTCGGAAAAACACTATCTAAAGTTGCCAGATTGTAAACATTATCAGTACTCTTGGCATTTCACAGTTTCTACCTCTAATCTCGGTGATTGAACAAGGCCATAAAGATAGAACGGCTCTATTTCCTAGTATTTCAAGTGTTTCTTACATGTTTCTAATAATTTCCTGGTAATATCACTTTCTATTTTAAGAGTTTTACCAAAACTAGACAGTTTTACTAGAAGTACATACCTGAAACTTCAGGATTTGAACTGTGTCATTCAGAAAACTCCAGGCAATTCAGCCTCAATTGTAAATATAATCAGTATTCTCTACATATAACTGCTATGTACACAAATTCTGAGCTCTATAAACAGCAATGGTTAATGTTTGAATCCACTTTCTTCGGAAAAATAACGTCTGAATTTGCCGGATTGTAAACATTGTCAGTACTATTGGCATTTCACAGCTTTCTACTTCTAATCGTGGTGATTGATGCAGCCCATATAGGTAGAAGGGCTCTATTTACTAGTATTTCAAGTGTTTCTTCCACGTTTCTAATCATTTCCCGGGAATATCATTGTGTATTTTGAGAGTTTTACCAAAATTAGACAGTTTTACTAGAAGTATATTCATGAATCTTCAGGATTTGAAGTGCGTCATTCAGAAATCACCAGGCAATTCAGCCTCAATTGTTAATATAATCAGTATTCTCTTCATTGAACGGCTTTATGCACAAATTCTGAGCTGTATAATCAGCAATTCTTAATGTTAGTAAGCACTTTCTTCTGAAAAACACCACCTAAAGTTGCCGGATTGTAAACATTACCAGTACTCTTGGGATTTCACAGCTTTCTACCTCTAATCTCGGTGATTGACCGAGGCCATAAAGATAGTAAGGCTCTATTTACTAGTATTTCAAGCGTTTCTTACATGTTTCTAATCATTTCCTGGGAATATCATTTTGAATTTTAATAGTTTTACCAAACTAGACAGTTTTCATAGAAGTATATACATGAATCTTCAGGATTTGAACTGTGTCATTCAGAAAACTCCGTGAAATTCAGCCTCAATTGTAAATATAATCAGTATTCTCTACATTTAACTGCTGTATACACAAATTCTGAGCTCTATAAACAGCAATTCTTAATGTTGAACACACTTTCTTTGGAAAAACACCATCTGAAGTTGCCGGATTGTATACATTATCAGTACTCTTAGCATTTCAAGCTTACTACCTCTAATCTTGGTGATTGAACAAGGCCATAAAGATATAACTGCTCTATTTACTAGTATTTCAAGTGTTTCTTACACGTTTCTAATCATTTCCCGGGAATATCATTGTGTATTTTAAGAGTTTCACCAAAATTAGACAGTTTTCTTTGAAGTGTATACATGAATCTTCAGGGTTTGAACTGTGTCATTCAGAAAACGCCAGGCAATTCAGCCTCAGTTGTTAATATCATCAGAATTCTCTTCATTTAACAGCTTTATACACAAATTCTGAGCTGTATAAACAGCAATTTTTAATGTTTGTAAGCACTTTCTTAGGAAAAAACACCATTTAAAGTTGCCAGATTTTAAACATTATCAGTACCCTCGGCATTACCCAGCTTTCTACCTCTATTCTCAGTGATTGATCAAGGCCATAAAAATAGAACGGCTCTATTTACTAATATTTCAAGTGTTTCTTACATGTTTCTAATCATTTCCCGGGGCTCTCATTGTAGTTTAAGATTTTTATGAAATTTGGCTGTTTTCTTAGAAGTATACACATGAATCCTCAGGATGTTAAACTGTGTCATTTTGAAAACTCCAAGCAATTCATCCTCAATTGTAAACATTAAGAGTATTCTCTTCATTTATCGGTTCTATACACTAATACTGAGCTTTATAAATGGCGATTCTTGATGTTTGAAAGCACTATCTTCGGAAAAACACTATCTAAAGTTGCCAGATTGTAAACATTATCAGTACTCTTGGCATTTCACAGTTTCTACCTCTAATCTCGGTGATTGAACAAGGCCATAAAGATAGAACGGCTCTATTTCCTAGTATTTCAAGTGTTTCTTACATGTTTCTAATAATTTCCTGGTAATATCACTTTCTATTTTAAGAGTTTTACCAAAACTAGACAGTTTTACTAGAAGTACATACCTGAAACTTCAGGATTTGAACTGTGTCATTCAGAAAACTCCAGGCAATTCAGCCTCAATTGTAAATATAATCAGTATTCTCTACATATAACTGCTATGTACACAAATTCTGAGCTCTATAAACAGCAATGGTTAATGTTTGAATCCACTTTCTTCGGAAAAATAACGTCTGAATTTGCCGGATTGTAAACATTATCAGTACTATTGGCATTTCACAGCTTTCTACTTCTAATCGTGGTGATTGATGCAGCCCATATAGGTAGAAGGGCTCTATTTACTAGTATTTCAAGTGTTTCTTCCATGTTTCTAATCATTTCCCGGGAATATCATTGTGTATTTTGAGAGTTTTACCAAAATTAGACAGTTTTACTAGAAGTATATTCATGAATCTTCAGGATTTGAAGTGCGTCATTCAGAAATCACCAGGCAATTCAGCCTCAATTGTTAATATAATCAGTATTCTCTTCATTGAACGGCTTTATGCACAAATTCTGAGCTGTATAATCAGCAATTCTTAATGTTAGTAAGCACTTTCTTCTGAAAAACACCACCTAAAGTTGCCGGATTGTAAACATTACCAGTACTCTTGGGATTTCACAGCTTTCTACCTCTAATCTCGGTGATTGACCGAGGCCATAAAGATAGTAAGGCTCTATTTACTAGTATTTCAAGCGTTTCTTACATGTTTCTAATCATTTCCTGGGAATATCATTTTGAATTTTAATAGTTTTACCAAACTAGACAGTTTTCATAGAAGTATATACATGAATCTTCAGGATTTGAACTGTGTCATTCAGAAAACTCAGTGAAATTCAGCCTCAATTGTAAACATAATCAGTATTCTCTACATTTAACTGCTGTATACACAAATTCTGAGCTCTATAAACAGCAATTCTTAATGTTGAACACACTTTCTTTGGAAAAACACCATCTGAAGTTGCCGGATTGTATACATTATCAGTACTCTTAGCATTTCAAGCTTACTACCTCTAATCTTGGTGATTGAACAAGGCCATAAAGATATAACTGCTCTATTTACTAGTATTTCAAGTGTTTCTTACACGTTTCTAATCATTTCCCGGGAATATCATTGTGTATTTTAAGAGTTTCACCAAAATTAGACAGTTTTCTTTGAAGTGTATACATGAATCTTCAGGGTTTGAACTGTGTCATTCAGAAAACGCCAGGCAATTCAGCCTCAGTTGTTAATATCATCAGAATTCTCTTCATTTAACAGCTTTATACACAAATTCTGAGCTGTATAAACAGCAATTTTTAATGTTTGTAAGCACTTTCTTAGGAAAAAACACCATTTAAAGTTGCCAGATTTTAAACATTATCAGTACCCTCGGCATTACCCAGCTTTCTACCTCTATTCTCAGTGATTGAACAAGGCCATAAAAATAGAACGGCTCTATTTACTAATATTTCAAGTGTTTCTTACATGTTTCTAATCATTTCCCGGGGCTCTCATTGTAGTTTAAGATTTTTATGAAATTTGGCTGTTTTCTTAGAAGTATACACATGAATCCTCAGGATGTTAAACTGTGTCATTTTGAAAACTCCAAGCAATTCATCCTCAATTGTAAACATTAAGAGTATTCTCTTCATTTATCGGTTCTATACACTAATACTGAGCTTTATAAATGGCGATTCTTGATGTTTGAAAGCACTATCTTCGGAAAAACACTATCTAAAGTTGCCAGATTGTAAACATTATCAGTACTCTTGGCATTTCACAGTTTCTACCTCTAATCTCGGTGATTGAACAAGGCCATAAAGATAGAACGGCTCTATTTCCTAGTATTTCAAGTGTTTCTTACATGTTTCTAATAATTTCCTGGTAATATCACTTTCTATTTTAAGAGTTTTACCAAAACTAGACAGTTTTACTAGAAGTACATACCTGAAACTTCAGGATTTGAACTGTGTCATTCAGAAAACTCCAGGCAATTCAGCCTCAATTGTAAATATAATCAGTATTCTCTACATATAACTGCTATGTACACAAATTCTGAGCTCTATAAACAGCAATGGTTAATGTTTGAATCCACTTTCTTCGGAAAAATAACGTCGGAATTTGCCGGATTGTAAACATTGTCAGTACTATTGGCATTTCACAGCTTTCTACTTCTAATCGTGGTGATTGATGCAGCCCATATAGGTAGAAGGGCTCTATTTACTAGTATTTCAAGTGTTTCTTCCACGTTTCTAATCATTTCCCGGGAATATCATTGTGTATTTTGAGAGTTTTACCAAAATTAGACAGTTTTACTAGAAGTATATTCATGAATCTTCAGGATTTGAAGTGCGTCATTCAGAAATCACCAGGCAATTCAGCCTCAATTGTTAATATAATCAGTATTCTCTTCATTGAACGGCTTTATGCACAAATTCTGAGCTGTATAATCAGCAATTCTTAATGTTAGTAAGCACTTTCTTCTGAAAAACACCACCTAAAGTTGCCGGATTGTAAACATTACCAGTACTCTTGGGATTTCACAGCTTTCTACCTCTAATCTCGGTGATTGACCGAGGCCATAAAGATAGTAAGGCTCTATTTACTAGTATTTCAAGCGTTTCTTACATGTTTCTAATCATTTCCTGGGAATATCATTTTGAATTTTAATAGTTTTACCAAACTAGACAGTTTTCATAGAAGTATATACATGAATCTTCAGGATTTGAACTGTGTCATTCAGAAAACTCCGTGAAATTCAGCCTCAATTGTAAACATAATCAGTATTCTCTACATTTAACTGCTGTATACACAAATTCTGAGCTCTATAAACAGCAATTCTTAATGTTGAACACACTTTCTTTGGAAAAACACCATCTGAAGTTGCCGGATTGTATACATTATCAGTACTCTTAGCATTTCAAGCTTACTACCTCTAATCTTGGTGATTGAACAAGGCCATAAAGATATAACTGCTCTATTTACTAGTATTTCAAGTGTTTCTTACACGTTTCTAATCATTTCCCGGGAATATCATTGTGTATTTTAAGAGTTTCACCAAAATTAGACAGTTTTCTTTGAAGTGTATACATGAATCTTCAGGGTTTGAACTGTGTCATTCAGAAAACGCCAGGCAATTCAGCCTCAGTTGTTAATATCATCAGAATTCTCTTCATTTAACAGCTTTATACACAAATTCTGAGCTGTATAAACAGCAATTTTTAATGTTTGTAAGCACTTTCTTAGGAAAAAACACCATTTAAAGTTGCCAGATTTTAAACATTATCAGTACCCTCGGCATTACCCAGCTTTCTACCTCTATTCTCAGTGATTGAACAAGGCCATAAAAATAGAACGGCTCTATTTACTAATATTTCAAGTGTTTCTTACATGTTTCTAATCATTTCCCGGGGCTCTCATTGTAGTTTAAGATTTTTATGAAATTTGGCTGTTTTCTTAGAAGTATACACATGAATCCTCAGGATGTTAAACTGTGTCATTTTGAAAACTCCAAGCAATTCATCCTCAATTGTAAACATTAAGAGTATTCTCTTCATTTATCGGTTCTATACACTAATACTGAGCTTTATAAATGGCGATTCTTGATGTTTGAAAGCACTATCTTCGGAAAAACACTATCTAAAGTTGCCAGATTGTAAACATTATCAGTACTCTTGGCATTTCACAGTTTCTACCTCTAATCTCGGTGATTGAACAAGGCCATAAAGATAGAACGGCTCTATTTCCTAGTATTTCAAGTGTTTCTTACATGTTTCTAATAATTTCCTGGTAATATCACTTTCTATTTTAAGAGTTTTACCAAAACTAGACAGTTTTACTAGAAGTACATACCTGAAACTTCAGGATTTGAACTGTGTCATTCAGAAAACTCCAGGCAATTCAGCCTCAATTGTAAATATAATCAGTATTCTCTACATATAACTGCTATGTACACAAATTCTGAGCTCTATAAACAGCAATGGTTAATGTTTGAATCCACTTTCTTCGGAAAAATAACGTCTGAATTTGCCGGATTGTAAACATTATCAGTACTATTGGCATTTCACAGCTTTCTACTTCTAATCGTGGTGATTGATGCAGCCCATATAGGTAGAAGGGCTCTATTTACTAGTATTTCAAGTGTTTCTTCCACGTTTCTAATCATTTCCCGGGAATATCATTGTGTATTTTGAGAGTTTTACCAAAATTAGACAGTTTTACTAGAAGTATATTCATGAATCTTCAGGATTTGAAGTGCGTCATTCAGAAATCACCAGGCAATTCAGCCTCAATTGTTAATATAATCAGTATTCTCTTCATTGAACGGCTTTATGCACAAATTCTGAGCTGTATAATCAGCAATTCTTAATGTTAGTAAGCACTTTCTTCTGAAAAACACCACCTAAAGTTGCCGGATTGTAAACATTACCAGTACTCTTGGGATTTCACAGCTTTCTACCTCTAATCTCGGTGATTGACCGAGGCCATAAAGATAGTAAGGCTCTATTTACTAGTATTTCAAGCGTTTCTTACATGTTTCTAATCATTTCCTGGGAATATCATTTTGAATTTTAATAGTTTTACCAAACTAGACAGTTTTCATAGAAGTATATACATGAATCTTCAGGATTTGAACTGTGTCATTCAGAAAACTCCGTGAAATTCAGCCTCAATTGTAAATATAATCAGTATTCTCTACATTTAACTGCTGTATACACAAATTCTGAGCTCTATAAACAGCAATTCTTAATGTTGAACACACTTTCTTTGGAAAAACACCATCTGAAGTTGCCGGATTGTATACATTATCAGTACTCTTAGCATTTCAAGCTTACTACCTCTAATCTTGGTGATTGAACAAGGCCATAAAGATATAACTGCTCTATTTACTAGTATTTCAAGTGTTTCTTACACGTTTCTAATCATTTCCCGGGAATATCATTGTGTATTTTAAGAGTTTCACCAAAATTAGACAGTTTTCTTTGAAGTGTATACATGAATCTTCAGGGTTTGAACTGTGTCATTCAGAAAACGCCAGGCAATTCAGCCTCAGTTGTTAATATCATCAGAATTCTCTTCATTTAACAGCTTTATACACAAATTCTGAGCTGTATAAACAGCAATTTTTAATGTTTGTAAGCACTTTCTTAGGAAAAAACACCATTTAAAGTTGCCAGATTTTAAACATTATCAGTACCCTCGGCATTACCCAGCTTTCTACCTCTATTCTCAGTGATTGATCAAGGCCATAAAAATAGAACGGCTCTATTTACTAATATTTCAAGTGTTTCTTACATGTTTCTAATCATTTCCCGGGGCTCTCATTGTAGTTTAAGATTTTTATGAAATTTGGCTGTTTTCTTAGAAGTATACACATGAATCCTCAGGATGTTAAACTGTGTCATTTTGAAAACTCCAAGCAATTCATCCTCAATTGTAAACATTAAGAGTATTCTCTTCATTTATCGGTTCTATACACTAATACTGAGCTTTATAAATGGCGATTCTTGATGTTTGAAAGCACTATCTTCGGAAAAACACTATCTAAAGTTGCCAGATTGTAAACATTATCAGTACTCTTGGCATTTCACAGTTTCTACCTCTAATCTCGGTGATTGAACAAGGCCATAAAGATAGAACGGCTCTATTTCCTAGTATTTCAAGTGTTTCTTACATGTTTCTAATAATTTCCTGGTAATATCACTTTCTATTTTAAGAGTTTTACCAAAACTAGACAGTTTTACTAGAAGTACATACCTGAAACTTCAGGATTTGAACTGTGTCATTCAGAAAACTCCAGGCAATTCAGCCTCAATTGTAAATATAATCAGTATTCTCTACATATAACTGCTATGTACACAAATTCTGAGCTCTATAAACAGCAATGGTTAATGTTTGAATCCACTTTCTTCGGAAAAATAACGTCTGAATTTGCCGGATTGTAAACATTATCAGTACTATTGGCATTTCACAGCTTTCTACTTCTAATCGTGGTGATTGATGCAGCCCATATAGGTAGAAGGGCTCTATTTACTAGTATTTCAAGTGTTTCTTCCATGTTTCTAATCATTTCCCGGGAATATCATTGTGTATTTTGAGAGTTTTACCAAAATTAGACAGTTTTACTAGAAGTATATTCATGAATCTTCAGGATTTGAAGTGCGTCATTCAGAAATCACCAGGCAATTCAGCCTCAATTGTTAATATAATCAGTATTCTCTTCATTGAACGGCTTTATGCACAAATTCTGAGCTGTATAATCAGCAATTCTTAATGTTAGTAAGCACTTTCTTCTGAAAAACACCACCTAAAGTTGCCGGATTGTAAACATTACCAGTACTCTTGGGATTTCACAGCTTTCTACCTCTAATCTCGGTGATTGACCGAGGCCATAAAGATAGTAAGGCTCTATTTACTAGTATTTCAAGCGTTTCTTACATGTTTCTAATCATTTCCTGGGAATATCATTTTGAATTTTAATAGTTTTACCAAACTAGACAGTTTTCATAGAAGTATATACATGAATCTTCAGGATTTGAACTGTGTCATTCAGAAAACTCCGTGAAATTCAGCCTCAATTGTAAATATAATCAGTATTCTCTACATTTAACTGCTGTATACACAAATTCTGAGCTCTATAAACAGCAATTCTTAATGTTGAACACACTTTCTTTGGAAAAAACACCATCTGAAGTTGCCGGATTGTATACATTATCAGTACTCTTAGCATTTCAAGCTTACTACCTCTAATCTTGGTGATTGAACAAGGCCATAAAGATATAACTGCTCTATTTACTAGTATTTCAAGTGTTTCTTACACGTTTCTAATCATTTCCCGGGAATATCATTGTGTATTTTAAGAGTTTCACCAAAATTAGACAGTTTTCTTTGAAGTGTATACATGAATCTTCAGGGTTTGAACTGTGTCATTCAGAAAACGCCAGGCAATTCAGCCTCAGTTGTTAATATCATCAGAATTCTCTTCATTTAACAGCTTTATACACAAATTCTGAGCTGTATAAACAGCAATTTTTAATGTTTGTAAGCACTTTCTTAGGAAAAAACACCATTTAAAGTTGCCAGATTTTAAACATTATCAGTACCCTCGGCATTACCCAGCTTTCTACCTCTATTCTCAGTGATTGAACAAGGCCATAAAAATAGAACGGCTCTATTTACTAATATTTCAAGTGTTTCTTACATGTTTCTAATCATTTCCCGGGGCTCTCATTGTAGTTTAAGATTTTTATGAAATTTGGCTGTTTTCTTAGAAGTATACACATGAATCCTCAGGATGTTGAACTGTGTCATTTTGAAAACTCCAAGCAATTCATCCTCAATTGTAAACATTAAGAGTATTCTCTTCATTTATCGGTTCTATACACTAATACTGAGCTTTATAAATGGCGATTCTTGATGTTTGAAAGCACTATCTTCGGAAAAACACTATCTAAAGTTGCCAGATTGTAAACATTATCAGTACTCTTGGCATTTCACAGTTTCTACCTCTAATCTCGGTGATTGAACAAGGCCATAAAGATAGAACGGCTCTATTTCCTAGTATTTCAAGTGTTTCTTACATGTTTCTAATAATTTCCTGGTAATATCACTTTCTATTTTAAGAGTTTTACCAAAACTAGACAGTTTTACTAGAAGTACATACCTGAAACTTCAGGATTTGAACTGTGTCATTCAGAAAACTCCAGGCAATTCAGCCTCAATTGTAAATATAATCAGTATTCTCTACATATAACTGCTATGTACACAAATTCTGAGCTCTATAAACAGCAATGGTTAATGTTTGAATCCACTTTCTTCGGAAAAATAACGTCTGAATTTGCCGGATTGTAAACATTATCAGTACTATTGGCATTTCACAGCTTTCTACTTCTAATCGTGGTGATTGATGCAGCCCATATAGGTAGAAGGGCTCTATTTACTAGTATTTCAAGTGTTTCTTCCACGTTTCTAATCATTTCCCGGGAATATCATTGTGTATTTTGAGAGTTTTACCAAAATTAGACAGTTTTACTAGAAGTATATTCATGAATCTTCAGGATTTGAAGTGCGTCATTCAGAAATCACCAGGCAATTCAGCCTCAATTGTTAATATAATCAGTATTCTCTTCATTGAACGGCTTTATGCACAAATTCTGAGCTGTATAATCAGCAATTCTTAATGTTAGTAAGCACTTTCTTCTGAAAAACACCACCTAAAGTTGCCGGATTGTAAACATTACCAGTACTCTTGGGATTTCACAGCTTTCTACCTCTAATCTCGGTGATTGACCGAGGCCATAAAGATAGTAAGGCTCTATTTACTAGTATTTCAAGCGTTTCTTACATGTTTCTAATCATTTCCTGGGAATATCATTTTGAATTTTAATAGTTTTACCAAACTAGACAGTTTTCATAGAAGTATATACATGAATCTTCAGGATTTGAACTGTGTCATTCAGAAAACTCCGTGAAATTCAGCCTCAATTGTAAATATAATCAGTATTCTCTACATTTAACTGCTGTATACACAAATTCTGAGCTCTATAAACAGCAATTCTTAATGTTGAACACACTTTCTTTGGAAAAACACCATCTGAAGTTGCCGGATTGTATACATTATCAGTACTCTTAGCATTTCAAGCTTACTACCTCTAATCTTGGTGATTGAACAAGGCCATAAAGATATAACTGCTCTATTTACTAGTATTTCAAGTGTTTCTTACACGTTTCTAATCATTTCCCGGGAATATCATTGTGTATTTTAAGAGTTTCACCAAAATTAGACAGTTTTCTTTGAAGTGTATACATGAATCTTCAGGGTTTGAACTGTGTCATTCAGAAAACGCCAGGCAATTCAGCCTCAGTTGTTAATATCATCAGAATTCTCTTCATTTAACAGCTTTATACACAAATTCTGAGCTGTATAAACAGCAATTTTTAATGTTTGTAAGCACTTTCTTAGGAAAAAACACCATTTAAAGTTGCCAGATTTTAAACATTATCAGTACCCTCGGCATTACCCAGCTTTCTACCTCTATTCTCAGTGATTGATCAAGGCCATAAAAATAGAACGGCTCTATTTACTAATATTTCAAGTGTTTCTTACATGTTTCTAATCATTTCCCGGGGCTCTCATTGTAGTTTAAGATTTTTATGAAATTTGGCTGTTTTCTTAGAAGTATACACATGAATCCTCAGGATGTTAAACTGTGTCATTTTGAAAACTCCAAGCAATTCATCCTCAATTGTAAACATTAAGAGTATTCTCTTCATTTATCGGTTCTATACACTAATACTGAGCTTTATAAATGGCGATTCTTGATGTTTGAAAGCACTATCTTCGGAAAAACACTATCTAAAGTTGCCAGATTGTAAACATTATCAGTACTCTTGGCATTTCACAGTTTCTACCTCTAATCTCGGTGATTGAACAAGGCCATAAAGATAGAACGGCTCTATTTCCTAGTATTTCAAGTGTTTCTTACATGTTTCTAATAATTTCCTGGTAATATCACTTTCTATTTTAAGAGTTTTACCAAAACTAGACAGTTTTACTAGAAGTACATACCTGAAACTTCAGGATTTGAACTGTGTCATTCAGAAAACTCCAGGCAATTCAGCCTCAATTGTAAATATAATCAGTATTCTCTACATATAACTGCTATGTACACAAATTCTGAGCTCTATAAACAGCAATGGTTAATGTTTGAATCCACTTTCTTCGGAAAAATAACGTCTGAATTTGCCGGATTGTAAACATTATCAGTACTATTGGCATTTCACAGCTTTCTACTTCTAATCGTGGTGATTGATGCAGCCCATATAGGTAGAAGGGCTCTATTTACTAGTATTTCAAGTGTTTCTCACACGTTTCTAATCATTTCCCGGGAATATCATTGTGTATTTTGAGAGTTTTACCAAAATTAGACAGTTTTACTAGAAGTATATTCATGAATCTTCAGGATTTGAAGTGCGTCATTCAGAAATCACCAGGCAATTCAGCCTCAATTGTTAATATAATCAGTATTCTCTTCATTGAACGGCTTTATGCACAGATTCTGAGCTGTATAATCAGCAATTCTTAATGTTAGTAAGCACTTTCTTCTGAAAAACACCACCTAAAGTTGCCGGATTGTAAACATTACCAGTACTCTTGGGATTTCACAGCTTTCTACCTCTAATCTCGGTGATTGACCGAGGCCATAAAGATAGTAAGGCTCTATTTACTAGTATTTCAAGCGTTTCTTACATGTTTCTAATCATTTCCTGGGAATATCATTTTGAATTTTAATAGTTTTACCAAACTAGACAGTTTTCATAGAAGTATATACACGAATCTTCAGGATTTGAACTGTGTCATTCAGAAAACTCCGTGAAATTCAGCCTCAATTGTAAACATAATCAGTATTCTCTACATTTAACTGCTGTATACACAAATTCTGAGCTCTATAAACAGCAATTCTTAACGTTGAACACACTTTCTTTGGAAAAACACCATCTGAAGTTGCCGGATTGTATACATTATCAGTACTCTTAGCATTTCAAGCTTACTGCCTCTAATCTTGGTGATTGAACAAGGCCATAAAGATATAACTGCTCTATTTACTAGTATTTCAAGTGTTTCTTACACGTTTCTAATCATTTCCCGGGAATATCATTGTGTATTTTAAGAGTTTCACCAAAATTAGACAGTTTTCTTTGAAGTGTATACATGAATCTTCAGGGTTTGAACTGTGTCATTCAGAAAACGCCAGGCAATTCAGCCTCAGTTGTTAATATCATCAGAATTCTCTTCATTTAACAGCTTTATACACAAATTCTGAGCTGTATAAACAGCAATTTTTAATGTTTGTAAGCACTTTCTTAGGAAAAAACACCATTTAAAGTTGCCAGATTTTAAACATTATCAGTACCCTCGGCATTACCCAGCTTTCTACCTCTATTCTCAGTGATTGAACAAGGCCATAAAAATAGAACGGCTCTATTTACTAATATTTCAAGTGTTTCTTACATGTTTCTAATCATTTCCCGGGGCTCTCATTGTAGTTTAAGATTTTTATGAAATTTGGCTGTTTTCTTAGAAGTATACACATGAATCCTCAGGATGTTAAACTGTGTCATTTTGAAAACTCCAAGCAATTCATCCTCAATTGTAAACATTAAGAGTATTCTCTTCATTTATCGGTTCTATACACTAATACTGAGCTTTATAAATGGCGATTCTTGATGTTTGAAAGCACTATCTTCGGAAAAACACTATCTAAAGTTGCCAGATTGTAAACATTATCAGTACTCTTGGCATTTCACAGTTTCTACCTCTAATCTCGGTGATTGAACAAGGCCATAAAGATAGAACGGCTCTATTTCCTAGTATTTCAAGTGTTTCTTACATGTTTCTAATAATTTCCTGGTAATATCACTTTCTATTTTAAGAGTTTTACCAAAACTAGACAGTTTTACTAGAAGTACATACCTGAAACTTCAGGATTTGAACTGTGTCATTCAGAAAACTCCAGGCAATTCAGCCTCAATTGTAAATATAATCAGTATTCTCTACATATAACTGCTATGTACACAAATTCTGAGCTCTATAAACAGCAATGGTTAATGTTTGAATCCACTTTCTTCGGAAAAATAACGTCTGAATTTGCCGGATTGTAAACATTATCAGTACTATTGGCATTTCACAGCTTTCTACTTCTAATCGTGGTGATTGATGCAGCCCATATAGGTAGAAGGGCTCTATTTACTAGTATTTCAAGTGTTTCTCACACGTTTCTAATCATTTCCCGGGAATATCATTGTGTATTTTGAGAGTTTTACCAAAATTAGACAGTTTTACTAGAAGTATATTCATGAATCTTCAGGATTTGAAGTGCGTCATTCAGAAATCACCAGGCAATTCAGCCTCAATTGTTAATATAATCAGTATTCTCTTCATTGAACGGCTTTATGCACAGATTCTGAGCTGTATAATCAGCAATTCTTAATGTTAGTAAGCACTTTCTTCTGAAAAACACCACCTAAAGTTGCCGGATTGTAAACATTACCAGTACTCTTGGGATTTCACAGCTTTCTACCTCTAATCTCGGTGATTGACCGAGGCCATAAAGATAGTAAGGCTCTATTTACTAGTATTTCAAGCGTTTCTTACATGTTTCTAATCATTTCCTGGGAATATCATTTTGAATTTTAATAGTTTTACCAAACTAGACAGTTTTCATAGAAGTATATACACGAATCTTCAGGATTTGAACTGTGTCATTCAGAAAACTCCGTGAAATTCAGCCTCAATTGTAAACATAATCAGTATTCTCTACATTTAACTGCTGTATACACAAATTCTGAGCTCTATAAACAGCAATTCTTAACGTTGAACACACTTTCTTTGGAAAAACACCATCTGAAGTTGCCGGATTGTATACATTATCAGTACTCTTAGCATTTCAAGCTTACTGCCTCTAATCTTGGTGATTGAACAAGGCCATAAAGATATAACTGCTCTATTTACTAGTATTTCAAGTGTTTCTTACACGTTTCTAATCATTTCCCGGGAATATCATTGTGTATTTTAAGAGTTTCACCAAAATTAGACAGTTTTCTTTGAAGTGTATACATGAATCTTCAGGGTTTGAACTGTGTCATTCAGAAAACGCCAGGCAATTCAGCCTCAGTTGTTAATATCATCAGAATTCTCTTCATTTAACAGCTTTATACACAAATTCTGAGCTGTATAAACAGCAATTTTTAATGTTTGTAAGCACTTTCTTAGGAAAAAACACCATTTAAAGTTGCCAGATTTTAAACATTATCAGTACCCTCGGCATTACCCAGCTTTCTACCTCTATTCTCAGTGATTGAACAAGGCCATAAAAATAGAACGGCTCTATTTACTAATATTTCAAGTGTTTCTTACATGTTTCTAATCATTTCCCGGGGCTCTCATTGTAGTTTAAGATTTTTATGAAATTTGGCTGTTTTCTTAGAAGTATACACATGAATCCTCAGGATGTTAAACTGTGTCATTTTGAAAACTCCAAGCAATTCATCCTCAATTGTAAACATTAAGAGTATTCTCTTCATTTATCGGTTCTATACACTAATACTGAGCTTTATAAATGGCGATTCTTGATGTTTGAAAGCACTATCTTCGGAAAAACACTATCTAAAGTTGCCAGATTGTAAACATTATCAGTACTCTTGGCATTTCACAGTTTCTACCTCTAATCTCGGTGATTGAACAAGGCCATAAAGATAGAACGGCTCTATTTCCTAGTATTTCAAGTGTTTCTTACATGTTTCTAATAATTTCCTGGTAATATCACTTTCTATTTTAAGAGTTTTACCAAAACTAGACAGTTTTACTAGAAGTACATACCTGAAACTTCAGGATTTGAACTGTGTCATTCAGAAAACTCCAGGCAATTCAGCCTCAATTGTAAATATAATCAGTATTCTCTACATATAACTGCTATGTACACAAATTCTGAGCTCTATAAACAGCAATGGTTAATGTTTGAATCCACTTTCTTCGGAAAAATAACGTCTGAATTTGCCGGATTGTAAACATTATCAGTACTATTGGCATTTCACAGCTTTCTACTTCTAATCGTGGTGATTGATGCAGCCCATATAGGTAGAAGGGCTCTATTTACTAGTATTTCAAGTGTTTCTTCCATGTTTCTAATCATTTCCCGGGAATATCATTGTGTATTTTGAGAGTTTTACCAAAATTAGACAGTTTTACTAGAAGTATATTCATGAATCTTCAGGATTTGAAGTGCGTCATTCAGAAATCACCAGGCAATTCAGCCTCAATTGTTAATATAATCAGTATTCTCTTCATTGAACGGCTTTATGCACAAATTCTGAGCTGTATAATCAGCAATTCTTAATGTTAGTAAGCACTTTCTTCTGAAAAACACCACCTAAAGTTGCCGGATTGTAAACATTACCAGTACTCTTGGGATTTCACAGCTTTCTACCTCTAATCTCGGTGATTGACCGAGGCCATAAAGATAGTAAGGCTCTATTTACTAGTATTTCAAGCGTTTCTTACATGTTTCTAATCATTTCCTGGGAATATCATTTTGAATTTTAATAGTTTTACCAAACTAGACAGTTTTCATAGAAGTATATACACGAATCTTCAGGATTTGAACTGTGTCATTCAGAAAACTCCGTGAAATTCAGCCTCAATTGTAAATATAATCAGTATTCTCTACATTTAACTGCTGTATACACAAATTCTGAGCTCTATAAACAGCAATTCTTAACGTTGAACACACTTTCTTTGGAAAAACACCATCTGAAGTTGCCGGATTGTATACATTATCAGTACTCTTAGCATTTCAAGCTTACTACCTCTAATCTTGGTGATTGAACAAGGCCATAAAGATATAACTGCTCTATTTACTAGTATTTCAAGTGTTTCTTACACGTTTCTAATCATTTCCCGGGAATATCATTGTGTATTTTAAGAGTTTCACCAAAATTAGACAGTTTTCTTTGAAGTGTATACATGAATCTTCAGGGTTTGAACTGTGTCATTCAGAAAACGCCAGGCAATTCAGCCTCAGTTGTTAATATCATCAGAATTCTCTTCATTTAACAGCTTTATACACAAATTCTGAGCTGTATAAACAGCAATTTTTAATGTTTGTAAGCACTTTCTTAGGAAAAAACACCATTTAAAGTTGCCAGATTTTAAACATTATCAGTACCCTCGGCATTACCCAGCTTTCTACCTCTATTCTCAGTGATTGAACAAGGCCATAAAAATAGAACGGCTCTATTTACTAATATTTCAAGTGTTTCTTACATGTTTCTAATCATTTCCCGGGGCTCTCATTGTAGTTTAAGATTTTTATGAAATTTGGCTGTTTTCTTAGAAGTATACACATGAATCCTCAGGATGTTAAACTGTGTCATTTTGAAAACTCCAAGCAATTCATCCTCAATTGTAAACATTAAGAGTATTCTCTTCATTTATCGGTTCTATACACTAATACTGAGCTTTATAAATGGCGATTCTTGATGTTTGAAAGCACTATCTTCGGAAAAACACTATCTAAAGTTGCCAGATTGTAAACATTATCAGTACTCTTGGCATTTCACAGTTTCTACCTCTAATCTCGGTGATTGAACAAGGCCATAAAGATAGAACGGCTCTATTTCCTAGTATTTCAAGTGTTTCTTACATGTTTCTAATAATTTCCTGGTAATATCACTTTCTATTTTAAGAGTTTTACCAAAACTAGACAGTTTTACTAGAAGTACATACCTGAAACTTCAGGATTTGAACTGTGTCATTCAGAAAACTCCAGGCAATTCAGCCTCAATTGTAAATATAATCAGTATTCTCTACATATAACTGCTATGTACACAAATTCTGAGCTCTATAAACAGCAATGGTTAATGTTTGAATCCACTTTCTTCGGAAAAATAACGTCTGAATTTGCCGGATTGTAAACATTATCAGTACTATTGGCATTTCACAGCTTTCTACTTCTAATCGTGGTGATTGATGCAGCCCATATAGGTAGAAGGGCTCTATTTACTAGTATTTCAAGTGTTTCTTCCATGTTTCTAATCATTTCCCGGGAATATCATTGTGTATTTTGAGAGTTTTACCAAAATTAGACAGTTTTACTAGAAGTATATTCATGAATCTTCAGGATTTGAAGTGCGTCATTCAGAAATCACCAGGCAATTCAGCCTCAATTGTTAATATAATCAGTATTCTCTTCATTGAACGGCTTTATGCACAGATTCTGAGCTGTATAATCAGCAATTCTTAATGTTAGTAAGCACTTTCTTCTGAAAAACACCACCTAAAGTTGCCGGATTGTAAACATTACCAGTACTCTTGGGATTTCACAGCTTTCTACCTCTAATCTCGGTGATTGACCGAGGCCATAAAGATAGTAAGGCTCTATTTACTAGTATTTCAAGCGTTTCTTACATGTTTCTAATCATTTCCTGGGAATATCATTTTGAATTTTAATAGTTTTACCAAACTAGACAGTTTTCATAGAAGTATATACACGAATCTTCAGGATTTGAACTGTGTCATTCAGAAAACTCCGTGAAATTCAGCCTCAATTGTAAATATAATCAGTATTCTCTACATTTAACTGCTGTATACACAAATTCTGAGCTCTATAAACAGCAATTCTTAACGTTGAACACACTTTCTTTGGAAAAACACCATCTGAAGTTGCCGGATTGTATACATTATCAGTACTCTTAGCATTTCAAGCTTACTACCTCTAATCTTGGTGATTGAACAAGGCCATAAAGATATAACTGCTCTATTTACTAGTATTTCAAGTGTTTCTTACACGTTTCTAATCATTTCCCGGGAATATCATTGTGTATTTTAAGAGTTTCACCAAAATTAGACAGTTTTCTTTGAAGTGTATACATGAATCTTCAGGGTTTGAACTGTGTCATTCAGAAAACGCCAGGCAATTCAGCCTCAGTTGTTAATATCATCAGAATTCTCTTCATTTAACAGCTTTATACACAAATTCTGAGCTGTATAAACAGCAATTTTTAATGTTTGTAAGCACTTTCTTAGGAAAAAACACCATTTAAAGTTGCCAGATTTTAAACATTATCAGTACCCTCGGCATTACCCAGCTTTCTACCTCTATTCTCAGTGATTGAACAAGGCCATAAAAATAGAACGGCTCTATTTACTAATATTTCAAGTGTTTCTTACATGTTTCTAATCATTTCCCGGGGCTCTCATTGTAGTTTAAGATTTTTATGAAATTTGGCTGTTTTCTTAGAAGTATACACATGAATCCTCAGGATGTTAAACTGTGTCATTTTGAAAACTCCAAGCAATTCATCCTCAATTGTAAACATTAAGAGTATTCTCTTCATTTATCGGTTCTATACACTAATACTGAGCTTTATAAATGGCGATTCTTGATGTTTGAAAGCACTATCTTCGGAAAAACACTATCTAAAGTTGCCAGATTGTAAACATTATCAGTACTCTTGGCATTTCACAGTTTCTACCTCTAATCTCGGTGATTGAACAAGGCCATAAAGATAGAACGGCTCTATTTCCTAGTATTTCAAGTGTTTCTTACATGTTTCTAATAATTTCCTGGTAATATCACTTTCTATTTTAAGAGTTTTACCAAAACTAGACAGTTTTACTAGAAGTACATACCTGAAACTTCAGGATTTGAACTGTGTCATTCAGAAAACTCCAGGCAATTCAGCCTCAATTGTAAATATAATCAGTATTCTCTACATATAACTGCTATGTACACAAATTCTGAGCTCTATAAACAGCAATGGTTAATGTTTGAATCCACTTTCTTCGGAAAAATAACGTCTGAATTTGCCGGATTGTAAACATTATCAGTACTATTGGCATTTCACAGCTTTCTACTTCTAATCGTGGTGATTGATGCAGCCCATATAGGTAGAAGGGCTCTATTTACTAGTATTTCAAGTGTTTCTTCCATGTTTCTAATCATTTCCCGGGAATATCATTGTGTATTTTGAGAGTTTTACCAAAATTAGACAGTTTTACTAGAAGTATATTCATGAATCTTCAGGATTTGAAGTGCGTCATTCAGATATCACCAGGCAATTCAGCCTCAATTGTTAATATAATCAGTATTCTCTTCATTGAACGGCTTTATGCACAGATTCTGAGCTGTATAATCAGCAATTCTTAATGTTAGTAAGCACTTTCTTCTGAAAAACACCACCTAAAGTTGCCGGATTGTAAACATTACCAGTACTCTTGGGATTTCACAGCTTTCTACCTCTAATCTCGGTGATTGACCGAGGCCATAAAGATAGTAAGGCTCTATTTACTAGTATTTCAAGCGTTTCTTACATGTTTCTAATCATTTCCTGGGAATATCATTTTGAATTTTAATAGTTTTACCAAACTAGACAGTTTTCATAGAAGTATATACACGAATCTTCAGGATTTGAACTGTGTCATTCAGAAAACTCCGTGAAATTCAGCCTCAATTGTAAATATAATCAGTATTCTCTACATTTAACTGCTGTATACACAAATTCTGAGCTCTATAAACAGCAATTCTTAACGTTGAACACACTTTCTTTGGAAAAACACCATCTGAAGTTGCCGGATTGTATACATTATCAGTACTCTTAGCATTTCAAGCTTACTACCTCTAATCTTGGTGATTGAACAAGGCCATAAAGATATAACTGCTCTATTTACTAGTATTTCAAGTGTTTCTTACACGTTTCTAATCATTTCCCGGGAATATCATTGTGTATTTTAAGAGTTTCACCAAAATTAGACAGTTTTCTTTGAAGTGTATACATGAATCTTCAGGGTTTGAACTGTGTCATTCAGAAAACGCCAGGCAATTCAGCCTCAGTTGTTAATATCATCAGAATTCTCTTCATTTAACAGCTTTATACACAAATTCTGAGCTGTATAAACAGCAATTTTTAATGTTTGTAAGCACTTTCTTAGGAAAAAACACCATTTAAAGTTGCCAGATTTTAAACATTATCAGTACCCTCGGCATTTCCCAGCTTTCTACCTCTATTCTCAGTGATTGAACAAGGCCATAAAAATAGAACGGCTCTATTTACTAATATTTCAAGTGTTTCTTACATGTTTCTAATCATTTCCCGGGGCTCTCATTGTAGTTTAAGATTTTTATGAAATTTGGCTGTTTTCTTAGAAGTATACACATGAATCCTCAGGATGTTAAACTGTGTCATTTTGAAAACTCCAAGCAATTCATCCTCTATTGTAAACATTAAGAGTATTCTCTTCATTTATCGGTTCTATACACTAATACTGAGCTTTATAAATGGCGATTCTTGATGTTTGAAAGCACTATCTTCGGAAAAACACTATCTAAAGTTGCCAGATTGTAAACATTATCAGTACTCTTGGCATTTCACAGTTTCTACCTCTAATCTCGGTGATTGAACAAGGCCATAAAGATAGAACGGCTCTATTTCCTAGTATTTCAAGTGTTTCTTACATGTTTCTAATAATTTCCTGGTAATATCACTTTCTATTTTAAGAGTTTTACCAAAACTAGACAGTTTTACTAGAAGTACATACCTGAAACTTCAGGATTTGAACTGTGTCATTCAGAAAACTCCAGGCAATTCAGCCTCAATTGTAAATATAATCAGTATTCTCTACATATAACTGCTATGTACACAAATTCTGAGCTCTATAAACAGCAATGGTTAATGTTTGAATCCACTTTCTTCGGAAAAATAACGTCTGAATTTGCCGGATTGTAAACATTATCAGTACTATTGGCATTTCACAGCTTTCTACTTCTAATCGTGGTGATTGATGCAGCCCATATAGGTAGAAGGGCTCTATTTACTAGTATTTCAAGTGTTTCTTCCATGTTTCTAATCATTTCCCGGGAATATCATTGTGTATTTTGAGAGTTTTACCAAAATTAGACAGTTTTACTAGAAGTATATTCATGAATCTTCAGGATTTGAAGTGCGTCATTCAGAAATCACCAGGCAATTCAGCCTCAATTGTTAATATAATCAGTATTCTCTTCATTGAACGGCTTTATGCACAGATTCTGAGCTGTATAATCAGCAATTCTTAATGTTAGTAAGCACTTTCTTCTGAAAAACACCACCTAAAGTTGCCGGATTGTAAACATTACCAGTACTCTTGGGATTTCACAGCTTTCTACCTCTAATCTCGGTGATTGACCGAGGCCATAAAGATAGTAAGGCTCTATTTACTAGTATTTCAAGCGTTTCTTACATGTTTCTAATCATTTCCTGGGAATATCATTTTGAATTTTAATAGTTTTACCAAACTAGACAGTTTTCATAGAAGTATATACATGAATCTTCAGGATTTGAACTGTGTCATTCAGAAAACTCCGTGAAATTCAGCCTCAATTGTAAATATAATCAGTATTCTCTACATTTAACTGCTGTATACACAAATTCTGAGCTCTATAAACAGCAATTCTTAACGTTGAACACACTTTCTTTGGAAAAACACCATCTGAAGTTGCCGGATTGTATACATTATCAGTACTCTTAGCATTTCAAGCTTACTACCTCTAATCTTGGTGATTGAACAAGGCCATAAAGATATAACTGCTCTATTTACTAGTATTTCAAGTGTTTCTTACACGTTTCTAATCATTTCCCGGGAATATCATTGTGTATTTTAAGAGTTTCACCAAAATTAGACAGTTTTCTTTGAAGTGTATACATGAATCTTCAGGGTTTGAACTGTGTCATTCAGAAAACGCCAGGCAATTCAGCCTCAGTTGTTAATATCATCAGAATTCTCTTCATTTAACAGCTTTATACACAAATTCTGAGCTGTATAAACAGCAATTTTTAATGTTTGTAAGCACTTTCTTAGGAAAAAACACCATTTAAAGTTGCCAGATTTTAAACATTATCAGTACCCTCGGCATTACACAGCTTTCTACCTCTATTCTCAGTGATTGATCAAGGCCATAAAAATAGAACGGCTCTATTTACTAATATTTCAAGTGTTTCTTACATGTTTCTAATCATTTCCCGGGGCTCTCATTGTAGTTTAAGATTTTTATGAAATTTGGCTGTTTTCTTAGAAGTATACACATGAATCCTCAGGATGTTAAACTGTGTCATTTTGAAAACTCCAAGCAATTCATCCTCTATTGTAAACATTAAGAGTATTCTCTTCATTTATCGGTTCTATACACTAATACTGAGCTTTATAAATGGCGATTCTTGATGTTTGAAAGCACTATCTTCGGAAAAACACTATCTAAAGTTGCCAGATTGTAAACATTATCAGTACTCTTGGCATTTCACAGTTTCTACCTCTAATCTCGGTGATTGAACAAGGCCATAAAGATAGAACGGCTCTATTTCCTAGTATTTCAAGTGTTTCTTACATGTTTCTAATAATTTCCTGGTAATATCACTTTCTATTTTAAGAGTTTTACCAAAACTAGACAGTTTTACTAGAAGTACATACCTGAAACTTCAGGATTTGAACTGTGTCATTCAGAAAACTCCAGGCAATTCAGCCTCAATTGTAAATATAATCAGTATTCTCTACATATAACTGCTATGTACACAAATTCTGAGCTCTATAAACAGCAATGGTTAATGTTTGAATCCACTTTCTTCGGAAAAATAACGTCTGAATTTGCCGGATTGTAAACATTATCAGTACTATTGGCATTTCACAGCTTTCTACTTCTAATCGTGGTGATTGATGCAGCCCATATAGGTAGAAGGGCTCTATTTACTAGTATTTCAAGTGTTTCTTCCATGTTTCTAATCATTTCCCGGGAATATCATTGTGTATTTTGAGAGTTTTACCAAAATTAGACAGTTTTACTAGAAGTATATTCATGAATCTTCAGGATTTGAAGTGCGTCATTCAGAAATCACCAGGCAATTCAGCCTCAATTGTTAATATAATCAGTATTCTCTTCATTGAACGGCTTTATGCACAGATTCTGAGCTGTATAATCAGCAATTCTTAATGTTAGTAAGCACTTTCTTCTGAAAAACACCACCTAAAGTTGCCGGATTGTAAACATTACCAGTACTCTTGGGATTTCACAGCTTTCTACCTCTAATCTCGGTGATTGACCGAGGCCATAAAGATAGTAAGGCTCTATTTACTAGTATTTCAAGCGTTTCTTACATGTTTCTAATCATTTCCTGGGAATATCATTTTGAATTTTAATAGTTTTACCAAACTAGACAGTTTTCATAGAAGTATATACATGAATCTTCAGGATTTGAACTGTGTCATTCAGAAAACTCCGTGAAATTCAGCCTCAATTGTAAATATAATCAGTATTCTCTACATTTAACTGCTGTATACACAAATTCTGAGCTCTATAAACAGCAATTCTTAACGTTGAACACACTTTCTTTGGAAAAACACCATCTGAAGTTGCCGGATTGTATACATTATCAGTACTCTTAGCATTTCAAGCTTACTACCTCTAATCTTGGTGATTGAACAAGGCCATAAAGATATAACTGCTCTATTTACTAGTATTTCAAGTGTTTCTTACACGTTTCTAATCATTTCCCGGGAATATCATTGTGTATTTTAAGAGTTTCACCAAAATTAGACAGTTTTCTTTGAAGTGTATACATGAATCTTCAGGGTTTGAACTGTGTCATTCAGAAAACGCCAGGCAATTCAGCCTCAGTTGTTAATATCATCAGAATTCTCTTCATTTAACAGCTTTATACACAAATTCTGAGCTGTATAAACAGCAATTTTTAATGTTTGTAAGCACTTTCTTAGGAAAAAACACCATTTAAAGTTGCCAGATTTTAAACATTATCAGTACCCTCGGCATTACACAGCTTTCTACCTCTATTCTCAGTGATTGAACAAGGCCATAAAAATAGAACGGCTCTATTTACTAATATTTCAAGTGTTTCTTACATGTTTCTAATCATTTCCCGGGGCTATCATTGTAGTTTAAGATTTTTATGAAATTTGGCTGTTTTCTTAGAAGTATACACATGAATCCTCAGGATGTTAAACTGTGTCATTTTGAAAACTCCAAGCAATTCATCCTCAATTGTAAACATTAAGAGTATTCTCTTCATTTATCGGTTCTATACACTAATACTGAGCTTTATAAATGGCGATTCTTGATGTTTGAAAGCACTATCTTCGGAAAAACACTATCTAAAGTTGCCAGATTGTAAACATTATCAGTACTCTTGGCATTTCACAGTTTCTACCTCTAATCTCGGTGATTGAACAAGGCCATAAAGATAGAACGGCTCTATTTCCTAGTATTTCAAGTGTTTCTTACATGTTTCTAATAATTTCCTGGTAATATCACTTTCTATTTTAAGAGTTTTACCAAAACTAGACAGTTTTACTAGAAGTACATACCTGAAACTTCAGGATTTGAACTGTGTCATTCAGAAAACTCCAGGCAATTCAGCCTCAATTGTAAATATAATCAGTATTCTCTACATATAACTGCTATGTACACAAATTCTGAGCTCTATAAACAGCAATGGTTAATGTTTGAATCCACTTTCTTCGGAAAAATAACGTCTGAATTTGCCGGATTGTAAACATTATCAGTACTATTGGCATTTCACAGCTTTCTACTTCTAATCGTGGTGATTGATGCAGCCCATATAGGTAGAAGGGCTCTATTTACTAGTATTTCAAGTGTTTCTTCCATGTTTCTAATCATTTCCCGGGAATATCATTGTGTATTTTGAGAGTTTTACCAAAATTAGACAGTTTTACTAGAAGTATATTCATGAATCTTCAGGATTTGAAGTGCGTCATTCAGAAATCACCAGGCAATTCAGCCTCAATTGTTAATATAATCAGTATTCTCTTCATTGAACGGCTTTATGCACAGATTCTGAGCTGTATAATCAGCAATTCTTAATGTTAGTAAGCACTTTCTTCTGAAAAACACCACCTAAAGTTGCCGGATTGTAAACATTACCAGTACTCTTGGGATTTCACAGCTTTCTACCTCTAATCTCGGTGATTGACCGAGGCCATAAAGATAGTAAGGCTCTATTTACTAGTATTTCAAGCGTTTCTTACATGTTTCTAATCATTTCCTGGGAATATCATTTTGAATTTTAATAGTTTTACCAAACTAGACAGTTTTCATAGAAGTATATACATGAATCTTCAGGATTTGAACTGTGTCATTCAGAAAACTCCGTGAAATTCAGCCTCAATTGTAAATATAATCAGTATTCTCTACATTTAACTGCTGTATACACAAATTCTGAGCTCTATAAACAGCAATTCTTAACGTTGAACACACTTTCTTTGGAAAAACACCATCTGAAGTTGCCGGATTGTATACATTATCAGTACTCTTAGCATTTCAAGCTTACTACCTCTAATCTTGGTGATTGAACAAGGCCATAAAGATATAACTGCTCTATTTACTAGTATTTCAAGTGTTTCTTACACGTTTCTAATCATTTCCCGGGAATATCATTGTGTATTTTAAGAGTTTCACCAAAATTAGACAGTTTTCTTTGAAGTGTATACATGAATCTTCAGGGTTTGAACTGTGTCATTCAGAAAACGCCAGGCAATTCAGCCTCAGTTGTTAATATCATCAGAATTCTCTTCATTTAACAGCTTTATACACAAATTCTGAGCTGTATAAACAGCAATTTTTAATGTTTGTAAGCACTTTCTTAGGAAAAAACACCATTTAAAGTTGCCAGATTTTAAACATTATCAGTACCCTCGGCATTACACAGCTTTCTACCTCTATTCTCAGTGATTGAACAAGGCCATAAAAATAGAACGGCTCTATTTACTAATATTTCAAGTGTTTCTTACATGTTTCTAATCATTTCCCGGGGCTCTCATTGTAGTTTAAGATTTTTATGAAATTTGGCTGTTTTCTTAGAAGTATACACATGAATCCTCAGGATGTTAAACTGTGTCATTTTGAAAACTCCAAGCAATTCATCCTCAATTGTAAACATTAAGAGTATTCTCTTCATTTATCGGTTCTATACACTAATACTGAGCTTTATAAATGGCGATTCTTGATGTTTGAAAGCACTATCTTCGGAAAAACACTATCTAAAGTTGCCAGATTGTAAACATTATCAGTACTCTTGGCATTTCACAGTTTCTACCTCTAATCTCGGTGATTGAACAAGGCCATAAAGATAGAACGGCTCTATTTCCTAGTATTTCAAGTGTTTCTTACATGTTTCTAATAATTTCCTGGTAATATCACTTTCTATTTTAAGAGTTTTACCAAAACTAGACAGTTTTACTAGAAGTACATACCTGAAACTTCAGGATTTGAACTGTGTCATTCAGAAAACTCCAGGCAATTCAGCCTCAATTGTAAATATAATCAGTATTCTCTACATATAACTGCTATGTACACAAATTCTGAGCTCTATAAACAGCAATGGTTAATGTTTGAATCCACTTTCTTCGGAAAAATAACGTCTGAATTTGCCGGATTGTAAACATTATCAGTACTATTGGCATTTCACAGCTTTCTACTTCTAATCGTGGTGATTGATGCAGCCCATATAGGTAGAAGGGCTCTATTTACTAGTATTTCAAGTGTTTCTTCCATGTTTCTAATCATTTCCCGGGAATATCATTGTGTATTTTGAGAGTTTTACCAAAATTAGACAGTTTTACTAGAAGTATATTCATGAATCTTCAGGATTTGAAGTGCGTCATTCAGAAATCACCAGGCAATTCAGCCTCAATTGTTAATATAATCAGTATTCTCTTCATTGAACGGCTTTATGCACAGATTCTGAGCTGTATAATCAGCAATTCTTAATGTTAGTAAGCACTTTCTTCTGAAAAACACCACCTAAAGTTGCCGGATTGTAAACATTACCAGTACTCTTGGGATTTCACAGCTTTCTACCTCTAATCTCGGTGATTGACCGAGGCCATAAAGATAGTAAGGCTCTATTTACTAGTATTTCAAGCGTTTCTTACATGTTTCTAATCATTTCCTGGGAATATCATTTTGAATTTTAATAGTTTTACCAAACTAGACAGTTTTCATAGAAGTATATACATGAATCTTCAGGATTTGAACTGTGTCATTCAGAAAACTCCGTGAAATTCAGCCTCAATTGTAAATATAATCAGTATTCTCTACATTTAACTGCTGTATACACAAATTCTGAGCTCTATAAACAGCAATTCTTAACGTTGAACACACTTTCTTTGGAAAAACACCATCTGAAGTTGCCGGATTGTATACATTATCAGTACTCTTAGCATTTCAAGCTTACTACCTCTAATCTTGGTGATTGAACAAGGCCATAAAGATATAACTGCTCTATTTACTAGTATTTCAAGTGTTTCTTACACGTTTCTAATCATTTCCCGGGAATATCATTGTGTATTTTAAGAGTTTCACCAAAATTAGACAGTTTTCTTTGAAGTGTATACATGAATCTTCAGGGTTTGAACTGTGTCATTCAGAAAACGCCAGGCAATTCAGCCTCAGTTGTTAATATCATCAGAATTCTCTTCATTTAACAGCTTTATACACAAATTCTGAGCTGTATAAACAGCAATTTTTAATGTTTGTAAGCACTTTCTTAGGAAAAAACACCATTTAAAGTTGCCAGATTTTAAACATTATCAGTACCCTCGGCATTACCCAGCTTTCTACCTCTATTCTCAGTGATTGAACAAGGCCATAAAAATAGAACGGCTCTATTTACTAATATTTCAAGTGTTTCTTACATGTTTCTAATCATTTCCCGGGGCTCTCATTGTAGTTTAAGATTTTTATGAAATTTGGCTGTTTTCTTAGAAGTATACACATGAATCCTCAGGATGTTAAACTGTGTCATTTTGAAAACTCCAAGCAATTCATCCTCAATTGTAAACATTAAGAGTATTCTCTTCATTTATCGGTTCTATACACTAATACTGAGCTTTATAAATGGCGATTCTTGATGTTTGAAAGCACTATCTTCGGAAAAACACTATCTAAAGTTGCCAGATTGTAAACATTATCAGTACTCTTGGCATTTCACAGTTTCTACCTCTAATCTCGGTGATTGAACAAGGCCATAAAGATAGAACGGCTCTATTTCCTAGTATTTCAAGTGTTTCTTACATGTTTCTAATAATTTCCTGGTAATATCACTTTCTATTTTAAGAGTTTTACCAAAACTAGACAGTTTTACTAGAAGTACATACCTGAAACTTCAGGATTTGAACTGTGTCATTCAGAAAACTCCAGGCAATTCAGCCTCAATTGTAAATATAATCAGTATTCTCTACATATAACTGCTATGTACACAAATTCTGAGCTCTATAAACAGCAATGGTTAATGTTTGAATCCACTTTCTTCGGAAAAATAACGTCTGAATTTGCCGGATTGTAAACATTATCAGTACTATTGGCATTTCACAGCTTTCTACTTCTAATCGTGGTGATTGATGCAGCCCATATAGGTAGAAGGGCTCTATTTACTAGTATTTCAAGTGTTTCTTCCATGTTTCTAATCATTTCCCGGGAATATCATTGTGTATTTTGAGAGTTTTACCAAAATTAGACAGTTTTACTAGAAGTATATTCATGAATCTTCAGGATTTGAAGTGCGTCTTTCAGAAATCACCAGGCAATTCAGCCTCAATTGTTAATATAATCAGTATTCTCTTCATTGAACGGCTTTATGCACAGATTCTGAGCTGTATAATCAGCAATTCTTAATGTTAGTAAGCACTTTCTTCTGAAAAACACCACCTAAAGTTGCCGGATTGTAAACATTACCAGTACTCTTGGGATTTCACAGCTTTCTACCTCTAATCTCGGTGATTGACCGAGGCCATAAAGATAGTAAGGCTCTATTTACTAGTATTTCAAGCGTTTCTTACATGTTTCTAATCATTTCCTGGGAATATCATTTTGAATTTTAATAGTTTTACCAAACTAGACAGTTTTCATAGAAGTATATACATGAATCTTCAGGATTTGAACTGTGTCATTCAGAAAACTCCGTGAAATTCAGCCTCAATTGTAAATATAATCAGTATTCTCTACATTTAACTGCTGTATACACAAATTCTGAGCTCTATAAACAGCAATTCTTAACGTTGAACACACTTTCTTTGGAAAAACACCATCTAAAGTTGCCGGATTGTATACATTATCAGTACTCTTAGCATTTCAAGCTTACTACCTCTAATCTTGGTGATTGAACAAGGCCATAAAGATATAACTGCTCTATTTACTAGTATTTCAAGTGTTTCTTACACGTTTCTAATCATTTCCCGGGAATATCATTGTGTATTTTAAGAGTTTCACCAAAATTAGAAAGTTTTCTTTGAAGTGTATACATGAATCTTCAGGGTTTGAACTGTGTCATTCAGAAAACGCCAGGCAATTCAGCCTCAGTTGTTAATATCATCAGAATTCTCTTCATTTAACAGCTTTATACACAAATTCTGAGCTGTATAAACAGCAATTTTTAATGTTTGTAAGCACTTTCTTAGGAAAAAACACCATTTAAAGTTGCCAGATTTTAAACATTATCAGTACCCTCGGCATTACCCAGCTTTCTACCTCTATTCTCAGTGATTGATCAAGGCCATAAAAATAGAACGGCTCTATTTACTAATATTTCAAGTGTTTCTTACATGTTTCTAATCATTTCCCGGGGCTCTCATTGTAGTTTAAGATTTTTATGAAATTTGGCTGTTTTCTTAGAAGTATACACATGAATCCTCAGGATGTTAAACTGTGTCATTTTGAAAACTCCAAGCAATTCATCCTCAATTGTAAACATTAAGAGTATTCTCTTCATTTATCGGTTCTATACACTAATACTGAGCTTTATAAATGGCGATTCTTGATGTTTGAAAGCACTATCTTCGGAAAAACACTATCTAAAGTTGCCAGATTGTAAACATTATCAGTACTCTTGGCATTTCACAGTTTCTACCTCTAATCTCGGTGATTGAACAAGGCCATAAAGATAGAACGGCTCTATTTCCTAGTATTTCAAGTGTTTCTTACATGTTTCTAATAATTTCCTGGTAATATCACTTTCTATTTTAAGAGTTTTACCAAAACTAGACAGTTTTACTAGAAGTACATACCTGAAACTTCAGGATTTGAACTGTGTCATTCAGAAAACTCCAGGCAATTCAGCCTCAATTGTAAATATAATCAGTATTCTCTACATATAACTGCTATGTACACAAATTCTGAGCTCTATAAACAGCAATGGTTAATGTTTGAATCCACTTTCTTCGGAAAAATAACGTCTGAATTTGCCGGATTGTAAACATTATCAGTACTATTGGCATTTCACAGCTTTCTACTTCTAATCGTGGTGATTGATGCAGCCCATATAGGTAGAAGGGCTCTATTTACTAGTATTTCAAGTGTTTCTTCCATGTTTCTAATCATTTCCCGGGAATATCATTGTGTATTTTGAGAGTTTTACCAAAATTAGACAGTTTTACTAGAAGTATATTCATGAATCTTCAGGATTTGAAGTGCGTCATTCAGAAATCACCAGGCAATTCAGCCTCAATTGTTAATATAATCAGTATTCTCTTCATTGAACGGCTTTATGCACAAATTCTGAGCTGTATAATCAGCAATTCTTAATGTTAGTAAGCACTTTCTTCTGAAAAACACCACCTAAAGTTGCCGGATTGTAAACATTACCAGTACTCTTGGGATTTCACAGCTTTCTACCTCTAATCTCGGTGATTGACCGAGGCCATAAAGATAGTAAGGCTCTATTTACTAGTATTTCAAGCGTTTCTTACATGTTTCTAATCATTTCCTGGGAATATCATTTTGAATTTTAATAGTTTTACCAAACTAGACAGTTTTCATAGAAGTATATACACGAATCTTCAGGATTTGAACTGTGTCATTCAGAAAACTCCGTGAAATTCAGCCTCAATTGTAAATATAATCAGTATTCTCTACATTTAACTGCTGTATACACAAATTCTGAGCTCTATAAACAGCAATTCTTAATGTTGAACACACTTTCTTTGGAAAAACACCATCTGAAGTTGCCGGATTGTATACATTATCAGTACTCTTAGCATTTCAAGCTTACTACCTCTAATCTTGGTGATTGAACAAGGCCATAAAGATATAACTGCTCTATTTACTACTATTTCAAGTGTTTCTTACACGTTTCTAATCATTTCCCGGGAATATCATTGTGTATTTTAAGAGTTTCACCAAAATTAGACAGTTTTCTTTGAAGTGTATACATGAATCTTCAGGGTTTGAACTGTGTCATTCAGAAAACGCCAGGCAATTCAGCCTCAGTTGTTAATATCATCAGAATTCTCTTCATTTAACAGCTTTATACACAAATTCTGAGCTGTATAAACAGCAATTTTTAATGTTTGTAAGCACTTTCTTAGGAAAAAACACCATTTAAAGTTGCCAGATTTTAAACATTATCAGTACCCTCGGCATTACCCAGCTTTCTACCTCTATTCTCAGTGATTGAACAAGGCCATAAAAATAGAACGGCTCTATTTACTAATATTTCAAGTGTTTCTTACATGTTTCTAATCATTTCCCGGGGCTCTCATTGTAGTTTAAGATTTTTATGAAATTTGGCTGTTTTCTTAGAAGTATACACATGAATCCTCAGGATGTTAAACTGTGTCATTTTGAAAACTCCAAGCAATTCATCCTCAATTGTAAACATTAAGAGTATTCTCTTCATTTATCGGTTCTATACACTAATACTGAGCTTTATAAATGGCGATTCTTGATGTTTGAAAGCACTATCTTCGGAAAAACACTATCTAAAGTTGCCAGATTGTAAACATTATCAGTACTCTTGGCATTTCACAGTTTCTACCTCTAATCTCGGTGATTGAACAAGGCCATAAAGATAGAACGGCTCTATTTCCTAGTATTTCAAGTGTTTCTTACATGTTTCTAATAATTTCCTGGTAATATCACTTTCTATTTTAAGAGTTTTACCAAAACTAGACAGTTTTACTAGAAGTACATACCTGAAACTTCAGGATTTGAACTGTGTCATTCAGAAAACTCCAGGCAATTCAGCCTCAATTGTAAATATAATCAGTATTCTCTACATATAACTGCTATGTACACAAATTCTGAGCTCTATAAACAGCAATGGTTAATGTTTGAATCCACTTTCTTCGGAAAAATAACGTCTGAATTTGCCGGATTGTAAACATTATCAGTACTATTGGCATTTCACAGCTTTCTACTTCTAATCGTGGTGATTGATGCAGCCCATATAGGTAGAAGGGCTCTATTTACTAGTATTTCAAGTGTTTCTTCCATGTTTCTAATCATTTCCCGGGAATATCATTGTGTATTTTGAGAGTTTTACCAAAATTAGACAGTTTTACTAGAAGTATATTCATGAATCTTCAGGATTTGAAGTGCGTCATTCAGAAATCACCAGGCAATTCAGCCTCAATTGTTAATATAATCAGTATTCTCTTCATTGAACGGCTTTATGCACAAATTCTGAGCTGTATAATCAGCAATTCTTAATGTTAGTAAGCACTTTCTTCTGAAAAACACCACCTAAAGTTGCCGGATTGTAAACATTACCAGTACTCTTGGGATTTCACAGCTTTCTACCTCTAATCTCGGTGATTGACCGAGGCCATAAAGATAGTAAGGCTCTATTTACTAGTATTTCAAGCGTTTCTTACATGTTTCTAATCATTTCCTGGGAATATCATTTTGAATTTTAATAGTTTTACCAAACTAGACAGTTTTCATAGAAGTATATACACGAATCTTCAGGATTTGAACTGTGTCATTCAGAAAACTCCGTGAAATTCAGCCTCAATTGTAAATATAATCAGTATTCTCTACATTTAACTGCTGTATACACAAATTCTGAGCTCTATAAACAGCAATTCTTAATGTTGAACACACTTTCTTTGGAAAAACACCATCTGAAGTTGCCGGATTGTATACATTATCAGTACTCTTAGCATTTCAAGCTTACTACCTCTAATCTTGGTGATTGAACAAGGCCATAAAGATATAACTGCTCTATTTACTACTATTTCAAGTGTTTCTTACACGTTTCTAATCATTTCCCGGGAATATCATTGTGTATTTTAAGAGTTTCACCAAAATTAGACAGTTTTCTTTGAAGTGTATACATGAATCTTCAGGGTTTGAACTGTGTCATTCAGAAAACGCCAGGCAATTCAGCCTCAGTTGTTAATATCATCAGAATTCTCTTCATTTAACAGCTTTATACACAAATTCTGAGCTGTATAAACAGCAATTTTTAATGTTTGTAAGCACTTTCTTAGGAAAAAACACCATTTAAAGTTGCCAGATTTTAAACATTATCAGTACCCTCGGCATTACCCAGCTTTCTACCTCTATTCTCAGTGATTGAACAAGGCCATAAAAATAGAACGGCTCTATTTACTAATATTTCAAGTGTTTCTTACATGTTTCTAATCATTTCCCGGGGCTCTCATTGTAGTTTAAGATTTTTATGAAATTTGGCTGTTTTCTTAGAAGTATACACATGAATCCTCAGGATGTTAAACTGTGTCATTTTGAAAACTCCAAGCAATTCATCCTCAATTGTAAACATTAAGAGTATTCCCTTCATTTATCGGTTCTATACACTAATACTGAGCTTTATAAATGGCGATTCTTGATGTTTGAAAGCACTATCTTCGGAAAAACACTATCTAAAGTTGCCAGATTGTAAACATTATCAGTACTCTTGGCATTTCACAGTTTCTACCTCTAATCTCGGTGATTGAACAAGGCCATAAAGATAGAACGGCTCTATTTCCTAGTATTTCAAGTGTTTCTTACATGTTTCTAATAATTTCCTGGTAATATCACTTTCTATTTTAAGAGTTTTACCAAAACTAGACAGTTTTACTAGAAGTACATACCTGAAACTTCAGGATTTGAACTGTGTCATTCAGAAAACTCCAGGCAATTCAGCCTCAATTGTAAATATAATCAGTATTCTCTACATATAACTGCTATGTACACAAATTCTGAGCTCTATAAACAGCAATGGTTAATGTTTGAATCCACTTTCTTCGGAAAAATAACGTCTGAATTTGCCGGATTGTAAACATTATCAGTACTATTGGCATTTCACAGCTTTCTACTTCTAATCGTGGTGATTGATGCAGCCCATATAGGTAGAAGGGCTCTATTTACTAGTATTTCAAGTGTTTCTTCCATGTTTCTAATCATTTCCCGGGAATATCATTGTGTATTTTGAGAGTTTTACCAAAATTAGACAGTTTTACTAGAAGTATATTCATGAATCTTCAGGATTTGAAGTGCGTCATTCAGAAATCACCAGGCAATTCAGCCTCAATTGTTAATATAATCAGTATTCTCTTCATTGAACGGCTTTATGCACAAATTCTGAGCTGTATAATCAGCAATTCTTAATGTTAGTAAGCACTTTCTTCTGAAAAACACCACCTAAAGTTGCCGGATTGTAAACATTACCAGTACTCTTGGGATTTCACAGCTTTCTACCTCTAATCTCGGTGATTGACCGAGGCCATAAAGATAGTAAGGCTCTATTTACTAGTATTTCAAGCGTTTCTTACATGTTTCTAATCATTTCCTGGGAATATCATTTTGAATTTTAATAGTTTTACCAAACTAGACAGTTTTCATAGAAGTATATACACGAATCTTCAGGATTTGAACTGTGTCATTCAGAAAACTCCGTGAAATTCAGCCTCAATTGTAAATATAATCAGTATTCTCTACATTTAACTGCTGTATACACAAATTCTGAGCTCTATAAACAGCAATTCTTAACGTTGAACACACTTTCTTTGGAAAAACACCATCTGAAGTTGCCGGATTGTATACATTATCAGTACTCTTAGCATTTCAAGCTTACTACCTCTAATCTTGGTGATTGAACAAGGCCATAAAGATATAACTGCTCTATTTACTAGTATTTCAAGTGTTTCTTACACGTTTCTAATCATTTCCCGGGAATATCATTGTGTATTTTAAGAGTTTCACCAAAATTAGACAGTTTTCTTTGAAGTGTATACATGAATCTTCAGGGTTTGAACTGTGTCATTCAGAAAACGCCAGGCAATTCAGCCTCAGTTGTTAATATCATCAGAATTCTCTTCATTTAACAGCTTTATACACAAATTCTGAGCTGTATAAACAGCAATTTTTAATGTTTGTAAGCACTTTCTTAGGAAAAAACACCATTTAAAGTTGCCAGATTTTAAACATTATCAGTACCCTCGGCATTACCCAGCTTTCTACCTCTATTCTCAGTGATTGATCAAGGCCATAAAAATAGAACGGCTCTATTTACTAATATTTCAAGTGTTTCTTACATGTTTCTAATCATTTCCCGGGGCTCTCATTGTAGTTTAAGATTTTTATGAAATTTGGCTGTTTTCTTAGAAGTATACACATGAATCCTCAGGATGTTAAACTGTGTCATTTTGAAAACTCCAAGCAATTCATCCTCTATTGTAAACATTAAGAGTATTCCCTTCATTTATCGGTTCTATACACTAATACTGAGCTTTATAAATGGCGATTCTTGATGTTTGAAAGCACTATCTTCGGAAAAACACTATCTAAAGTTGCCAGATTGTAAACATTATCAGTACTCTTGGCATTTCACAGTTTCTACCTCTAATCTCGGTGATTGAACAAGGCCATAAAGATAGAACGGCTCTATTTCCTAGTATTTCAAGTGTTTCTTACATGTTTCTAATAATTTCCTGGTAATATCACTTTCTATTTTAAGAGTTTTACCAAAACTAGACAGTTTTACTAGAAGTACATACCTGAAACTTCAGGATTTGAACTGTGTCATTCAGAAAACTCCAGGCAATTCAGCCTCAATTGTAAATATAATCAGTACTCTCTACATATAACTGCTATGTACACAAATTCTGAGCTCTATAAACAGCAATGGTTAATGTTTGAATCCACTTTCTTCGGAAAAATAACGTCTGAATTTGCCGGATTGTAAACATTATCAGTACTATTGGCATTTCACAGCTTTCTACTTCTAATCGTGGTGATTGATGCAGCCCATATAGGTAGAAGGGCTCTATTTACTAGTATTTCAAGTGTTTCTTCCATGTTTCTAATCATTTCCCGGGAATATCATTGTGTATTTTGAGAGTTTTACCAAAATTAGACAGTTTTACTAGAAGTATATTCATGAATCTTCAGGATTTGAAGTGCGTCATTCAGAAATCACCAGGCAATTCAGCCTCAATTGTTAATATAATCAGTATTCTCTTCATTGAACGGCTTTATGCACAAATTCTGAGCTGTATAATCAGCAATTCTTAATGTTAGTAAGCACTTTCTTCTGAAAAACACCACCTAAAGTTGCCGGATTGTAAACATTACCAGTACTCTTGGGATTTCACAGCTTTCTACCTCTAATCTCGGTGATTGACCGAGGCCATAAAGATAGTAAGGCTCTATTTACTAGTATTTCAAGCGTTTCTTACATGTTTCTAATCATTTCCTGGGAATATCATTTTGAATTTTAATAGTTTTACCAAACTAGACAGTTTTCATAGAAGTATATACACGAATCTTCAGGATTTGAACTGTGTCATTCAGAAAACTCCGTGAAATTCAGCCTCAATTGTAAATATAATCAGTATTCTCTACATTTAACTGCTGTATACACAAATTCTGAGCTCTATAAACAGCAATTCTTAATGTTGAACACACTTTCTTTGGAAAAACACCATCTGAAGTTGCCGGATTGTATACATTATCAGTACTCTTAGCATTTCAAGCTTACTACCTCTAATCTTGGTGATTGAACAAGGCCATAAAGATATAACTGCTCTATTTACTAGTATTTCAAGTGTTTCTTACACGTTTCTAATCATTTCCCGGGAATATCATTGTGTATTTTAAGAGTTTCACCAAAATTAGACAGTTTTCTTTGAAGTGTATACATGAATCTTCAGGGTTTGAACTGTGTCATTCAGAAAACGCCAGGCAATTCAGCCTCAGTTGTTAATATCATCAGAATTCTCTTCATTTAACAGCTTTATACACAAATTCTGAGCTGTATAAACAGCAATTTTTAATGTTTGTAAGCACTTTCTTAGGAAAAAACACCATTTAAAGTTGCCAGATTTTAAACATTATCAGTACCCTCGGCATTACCCAGCTTTCTACCTCTATTCTCAGTGATTGAACAAGGCCATAAAAATAGAACGGCTCTATTTACTAATATTTCAAGTGTTTCTTACATGTTTCTAATCATTTCCCGGGGCTCTCATTGTAGTTTAAGATTTTTATGAAATTTGGCTGTTTTCTTAGAAGTATACACATGAATCCTCAGGATGTTAAACTGTGTCATTTTGAAAACTCCAAGCAATTCATCCTCTATTGTAAACATTAAGAGTATTCTCTTCATTTATCGGTTCTATACACTAATACTGAGCTTTATAAATGGCGATTCTTGATGTTTGAAAGCACTATCTTCGGAAAAACACTATCTAAAGTTGCCAGATTGTAAACATTATCAGTACTCTTGGCATTTCACAGTTTCTACCTCTAATCTCGGTGATTGAACAAGGCCATAAAGATAGAACGGCTCTATTTCCTAGTATTTCAAGTGTTTCTTACATGTTTCTAATAATTTCCTGGTAATATCACTTTCTATTTTAAGAGTTTTACCAAAACTAGACAGTTTTACTAGAAGTACATACCTGAAACTTCAGGATTTGAACTGTGTCATTCAGAAAACTCCAGGCAATTCAGCCTCAATTGTAAATATAATCAGTATTCTCTACATATAACTGCTATGTACACAAATTCTGAGCTCTATAAACAGCAATGGTTAATGTTTGAATCCACTTTCTTCGGAAAAATAACGTCTGAATTTGCCGGATTGTAAACATTATCAGTACTATTGGCATTTCACAGCTTTCTACTTCTAATCGTGGTGATTGATGCAGCCCATATAGGTAGAAGGGCTCTATTTACTAGTATTTCAAGTGTTTCTTCCATGTTTCTAATCATTTCCCGGGAATATCATTGTGTATTTTGAGAGTTTTACCAAAATTAGACAGTTTTACTAGAAGTATATTCATGAATCTTCAGGATTTGAAGTGCGTCATTCAGAAATCACCAGGCAATTCAGCCTCAATTGTTAATATAATCAGTATTCTCTTCATTGAACGGCTTTATGCACAGATTCTGAGCTGTATAATCAGCAATTCTTAATGTTAGTAAGCACTTTCTTCTGAAAAACACCACCTAAAGTTGCCGGATTGTAAACATTACCAGTACTCTTGGGATTTCACAGCTTTCTACCTCTAATCTCGGTGATTGACCGAGGCCATAAAGATAGTAAGGCTCTATTTACTAGTATTTCAAGCGTTTCTTACATGTTTCTAATCATTTCCTGGGAATATCATTTTGAATTTTAATAGTTTTACCAAACTAGACAGTTTTCATAGAAGTATATACACGAATCTTCAGGATTTGAACTGTGTCATTCAGAAAACTCCGTGAAATTCAGCCTCAATTGTAAACATAATCAGTATTCTCTACATTTAACTGCTGTATACACAAATTCTGAGCTCTATAAACAGCAATTCTTAACGTTGAACACACTTTCTTTGGAAAAACACCATCTGAAGTTGCCGGATTGTATACATTATCAGTACTCTTAGCATTTCAAGCTTACTACCTCTAATCTTGGTGATTGAACAAGGCCATAAAGATATAACTGCTCTATTTACTAGTATTTCAAGTGTTTCTTACACGTTTCTAATCATTTCCCGGGAATATCATTGTGTATTTTAAGAGTTTCACCAAAATTAGACAGTTTTCTTTGAAGTGTATACATGAATCTTCAGGGTTTGAACTGTGTCATTCAGAAAACGCCAGGCAATTCAGCCTCAGTTGTTAATATCATCAGAATTCTCTTCATTTAACAGCTTTATACACAAATTCTGAGCTGTATAAACAGCAATTTTTAATGTTTGTAAGCACTTTCTTAGGAAAAAACACCATTTAAAGTTGCCAGATTTTAAACATTATCAGTACCCTCGGCATTACCCAGCTTTCTACCTCTATTCTCAGTGATTGAACAAGGCCATAAAAATAGAACGGCTCTATTTACTAATATTTCAAGTGTTTCTTACATGTTTCTAATCATTTCCCGGGGCTCTCATTGTAGTTTAAGATTTTTATGAAATTTGGCTGTTTTCTTAGAAGTATACACATGAATCCTCAGGATGTTAAACTGTGTCATTTTGAAAACTCCAAGCAATTCATCCTCTATTGTAAACATTAAGAGTATTCTCTTCATTTATCGGTTCTATACACTAATACTGAGCTTTATAAATGGCGATTCTTGATGTTTGAAAGCACTATCTTCGGAAAAACACTATCTAAAGTTGCCAGATTGTAAACATTATCAGTACTCTTGGCATTTCACAGTTTCTACCTCTAATCTCGGTGATTGAACAAGGCCATAAAGATAGAACGGCTCTATTTCCTAGTATTTCAAGTGTTTCTTACATGTTTCTAATAATTTCCTGGTAATATCACTTTCTATTTTAAGAGTTTTACCAAAACTAGACAGTTTTACTAGAAGTACATACCTGAAACTTCAGGATTTGAACTGTGTCATTCAGAAAACTCCAGGCAATTCAGCCTCAATTGTAAATATAATCAGTATTCTCTACATATAACTGCTATGTACACAAATTCTGAGCTCTATAAACAGCAATGGTTAATGTTTGAATCCACTTTCTTCGGAAAAATAACGTCTGAATTTGCCGGATTGTAAACATTATCAGTACTATTGGCATTTCACAGCTTTCTACTTCTAATCGTGGTGATTGATGCAGCCCATATAGGTAGAAGGGCTCTATTTACTAGTATTTCAAGTGTTTCTTCCATGTTTCTAATCATTTCCCGGGAATATCATTGTGTATTTTGAGAGTTTTACCAAAATTAGACAGTTTTACTAGAAGTATATTCATGAATCTTCAGGATTTGAAGTGCGTCATTCAGAAATCACCAGGCAATTCAGCCTCAATTGTTAATATAATCAGTATTCTCTTCATTGAACGGCTTTATGCACAGATTCTGAGCTGTATAATCAGCAATTCTTAATGTTAGTAAGCACTTTCTTCTGAAAAACACCACCTAAAGTTGCCGGATTGTAAACATTACCAGTACTCTTGGGATTTCACAGCTTTCTACCTCTAATCTCGGTGATTGACCGAGGCCATAAAGATAGTAAGGCTCTATTTACTAGTATTTCAAGCGTTTCTTACATGTTTCTAATCATTTCCTGGGAATATCATTTTGAATTTTAATAGTTTTACCAAACTAGACAGTTTTCATAGAAGTATATACATGAATCTTCAGGATTTGAACTGTGTCATTCAGAAAACTCCGTGAAATTCAGCCTCAATTGTAAATATAATCAGTATTCTCTACATTTAACTGCTGTATACACAAATTCTGAGCTCTATAAACAGCAATTCTTAACGTTGAACACACTTTCTTTGGAAAAACACCATCTGAAGTTGCCGGATTGTATACATTATCAGTACTCTTAGCATTTCAAGCTTACTACCTCTAATCTTGGTGATTGAACAAGGCCATAAAGATATAACTGCTCTATTTACTAGTATTTCAAGTGTTTCTTACACGTTTCTAATCATTTCCCGGGAATATCATTGTGTATTTTAAGAGTTTCACCAAAATTAGACAGTTTTCTTTGAAGTGTATACATGAATCTTCAGGGTTTGAACTGTGTCATTCAGAAAACGCCAGGCAATTCAGCCTCAGTTGTTAATATCATCAGAATTCTCTTCATTTAACAGCTTTATACACAAATTCTGAGCTGTATAAACAGCAATTTTTAATGTTTGTAAGCACTTTCTTAGGAAAAAACACCATTTAAAGTTGCCAGATTTTAAACATTATCAGTACCCTCGGCATTACCCAGCTTTCTACCTCTATTCTCAGTGATTGATCAAGGCCATAAAAATAGAACGGCTCTATTTACTAATATTTCAAGTGTTTCTTACATGTTTCTAATCATTTCCCGGGGCTCTCATTGTAGTTTAAGATTTTTATGAAATTTGGCTGTTTTCTTAGAAGTATACACATGAATCCTCAGGATGTTAAACTGTGTCATTTTGAAAACTCCAAGCAATTCATCCTCAATTGTAAACATTAAGAGTATTCTCTTCATTTATCGGTTCTATACACTAATACTGAGCTTTATAAATGGCGATTCTTGATGTTTGAAAGCACTATCTTCGGAAAAACACTATCTAAAGTTGCCAGATTGTAAACATTATCAGTACTCTTGGCATTTCACAGTTTCTACCTCTAATCTCGGTGATTGAACAAGGCCATAAAGATAGAACGGCTCTATTTCCTAGTATTTCAAGTGTTTCTTACATGTTTCTAATAATTTCCTGGTAATATCACTTTCTATTTTAAGAGTTTTACCAAAACTAGACAGTTTTACTAGAAGTACATACCTGAAACTTCAGGATTTGAACTGTGTCATTCAGAAAACTCCAGGCAATTCAGCCTCAATTGTAAATATAATCAGTATTCTCTACATATAACTGCTATGTACACAAATTCTGAGCTCTATAAACAGCAATGGTTAATGTTTGAATCCACTTTCTTCGGAAAAATAACGTCTGAATTTGCCGGATTGTAAACATTATCAGTACTATTGGCATTTCACAGCTTTCTACTTCTAATCGTGGTGATTGATGCAGCCCATATAGGTAGAAGGGCTCTATTTACTAGTATTTCAAGTGTTTCTTCCATGTTTCTAATCATTTCCCGGGAATATCATTGTGTATTTTGAGAGTTTTACCAAAATTAGACAGTTTTACTAGAAGTATATTCATGAATCTTCAGGATTTGAAGTGCGTCATTCAGAAATCACCAGGCAATTCAGCCTCAATTGTTAATATAATCAGTATTCTCTTCATTGAACGGCTTTATGCACAGATTCTGAGCTGTATAATCAGCAATTCTTAATGTTAGTAAGCACTTTCTTCTGAAAAACACCACCTAAAGTTGCCGGATTGTAAACATTACCAGTACTCTTGGGATTTCACAGCTTTCTACCTCTAATCTCGGTGATTGACCGAGGCCATAAAGATAGTAAGGCTCTATTTACTAGTATTTCAAGCGTTTCTTACATGTTTCTAATCATTTCCTGGGAATATCATTTTGAATTTTAATAGTTTTACCAAACTAGACAGTTTTCATAGAAGTATATACACGAATCTTCAGGATTTGAACTGTGTCATTCAGAAAACTCCGTGAAATTCAGCCTCAATTGTAAACATAATCAGTATTCTCTACATTTAACTGCTGTATACACAAATTCTGAGCTCTATAAACAGCAATTCTTAACGTTGAACACACTTTCTTTGGAAAAACACCATCTGAAGTTGCCGGATTGTATACATTATCAGTACTCTTAGCATTTCAAGCTTACTACCTCTAATCTTGGTGATTGAACAAGGCCATAAAGATATAACTGCTCTATTTACTAGTATTTCAAGTGTTTCTTACACGTTTCTAATCATTTCCCGGGAATATCATTGTGTATTTTAAGAGTTTCACCAAAATTAGACAGTTTTCTTTGAAGTGTATACATGAATCTTCAGGGTTTGAACTGTGTCATTCAGAAAACGCCAGGCAATTCAGCCTCAGTTGTTAATATCATCAGAATTCTCTTCATTTAACAGCTTTATACACAAATTCTGAGCTGTATAAACAGCAATTTTTAATGTTTGTAAGCACTTTCTTAGGAAAAAACACCATTTAAAGTTGCCAGATTTTAAACATTATCAGTACCCTCGGCATTACCCAGCTTTCTACCTCTATTCTCAGTGATTGATCAAGGCCATAAAAATAGAACGGCTCTATTTACTAATATTTCAAGTGTTTCTTACATGTTTCTAATCATTTCCCGGGGCTCTCATTGTAGTTTAAGATTTTTATGAAATTTGGCTGTTTTCTTAGAAGTATACACATGAATCCTCAGGATGTTAAACTGTGTCATTTTGAAAACTCCAAGCAATTCATCCTCAATTGTAAACATTAAGAGTATTCTCTTCATTTATCGGTTCTATACACTAATACTGAGCTTTATAAATGGCGATTCTTGATGTTTGAAAGCACTATCTTCGGAAAAACACTATCTAAAGTTGCCAGATTGTAAACATTATCAGTACTCTTGGCATTTCACAGTTTCTACCTCTAATCTCGGTGATTGAACAAGGCCATAAAGATAGAACGGCTCTATTTCCTAGTATTTCAAGTGTTTCTTACATGTTTCTAATAATTTCCTGGTAATATCACTTTCTATTTTAAGAGTTTTACCAAAACTAGACAGTTTTACTAGAAGTACATACCTGAAACTTCAGGATTTGAACTGTGTCATTCAGAAAACTCCAGGCAATTCAGCCTCAATTGTAAATATAATCAGTATTCTCTACATATAACTGCTATGTACACAAATTCTGAGCTCTATAAACAGCAATGGTTAATGTTTGAATCCACTTTCTTCGGAAAAATAACGTCTGAATTTGCCGGATTGTAAACATTATCAGTACTATTGGCATTTCACAGCTTTCTACTTCTAATCGTGGTGATTGATGCAGCCCATATAGGTAGAAGGGCTCTATTTACTAGTATTTCAAGTGTTTCTTCCATGTTTCTAATCATTTCCCGGGAATATCATTGTGTATTTTGAGAGTTTTACCAAAATTAGACAGTTTTACTAGAAGTATATTCATGAATCTTCAGGATTTGAAGTGCGTCATTCAGAAATCACCAGGCAATTCAGCCTCAATTGTTAATATAATCAGTATTCTCTTCATTGAACGGCTTTATGCACAGATTCTGAGCTGTATAATCAGCAATTCTTAATGTTAGTAAGCACTTTCTTCTGAAAAACACCACCTAAAGTTGCCGGATTGTAAACATTACCAGTACTCTTGGGATTTCACAGCTTTCTACCTCTAATCTCGGTGATTGACCGAGGCCATAAAGATAGTAAGGCTCTATTTACTAGTATTTCAAGCGTTTCTTACATGTTTCTAATCATTTCCTGGGAATATCATTTTGAATTTTAATAGTTTTACCAAACTAGACAGTTTTCATAGAAGTATATACACGAATCTTCAGGATTTGAACTGTGTCATTCAGAAAACTCCGTGAAATTCAGCCTCAATTGTAAACATAATCAGTATTCTCTACATTTAACTGCTGTATACACAAATTCTGAGCTCTATAAACAGCAATTCTTAACGTTGAACACACTTTCTTTGGAAAAACACCATCTGAAGTTGCCGGATTGTATACATTATCAGTACTCTTAGCATTTCAAGCTTACTACCTCTAATCTTGGTGATTGAACAAGGCCATAAAGATATAACTGCTCTATTTACTAGTATTTCAAGTGTTTCTTACACGTTTCTAATCATTTCCCGGGAATATCATTGTGTATTTTAAGAGTTTCACCAAAATTAGACAGTTTTCTTTGAAGTGTATACATGAATCTTCAGGGTTTGAACTGTGTCATTCAGAAAACGCCAGGCAATTCAGCCTCAGTTGTTAATATCATCAGAATTCTCTTCATTTAACAGCTTTATACACAAATTCTGAGCTGTATAAACAGCAATTTTTAATGTTTGTAAGCACTTTCTTAGGAAAAAACACCATTTAAAGTTGCCAGATTTTAAACATTATCAGTACCCTCGGCATTACCCAGCTTTCTACCTCTATTCTCAGTGATTGAACAAGGCCATAAAAATAGAACGGCTCTATTTACTAATATTTCAAGTGTTTCTTACATGTTTCTAATCATTTCCCGGGGCTCTCATTGTAGTTTAAGATTTTTATGAAATTTGGCTGTTTTCTTAGAAGTATACACATGAATCCTCAGGATGTTAAACTGTGTCATTTTGAAAACTCCAAGCAATTCATCCTCAATTGTAAACATTAAGAGTATTCTCTTCATTTATCGGTTCTATACACTAATACTGAGCTTTATAAATGGCGATTCTTGATGTTTGAAAGCACTATCTTCGGAAAAACACTATCTAAAGTTGCCAGATTGTAAACATTATCAGTACTCTTGGCATTTCACAGTTTCTACCTCTAATCTCGGTGATTGAACAAGGCCATAAAGATAGAACGGCTCTATTTCCTAGTATTTCAAGTGTTTCTTACATGTTTCTAATAATTTCCTGGTAATATCACTTTCTATTTTAAGAGTTTTACCAAAACTAGACAGTTTTACTAGAAGTACATACCTGAAACTTCAGGATTTGAACTGTGTCATTCAGAAAACTCCAGGCAATTCAGCCTCAATTGTAAATATAATCAGTATTCTCTACATATAACTGCTATGTACACAAATTCTGAGCTCTATAAACAGCAATGGTTAATGTTTGAATCCACTTTCTTCGGAAAAATAACGTCTGAATTTGCCGGATTGTAAACATTATCAGTACTATTGGCATTTCACAGCTTTCTACTTCTAATCGTGGTGATTGATGCAGCCCATATAGGTAGAAGGGCTCTATTTACTAGTATTTCAAGTGTTTCTCACACGTTTCTAATCATTTCCCGGGAATATCATTGTGTATTTTGAGAGTTTTACCAAAATTAGACAGTTTTACTAGAAGTATATTCATGAATCTTCAGGATTTGAAGTGCGTCATTCAGAAATCACCAGGCAATTCAGCCTCAATTGTTAATATAATCAGTATTCTCTTCATTGAACGGCTTTATGCACAAATTCTGAGCTGTATAATCAGCAATTCTTAATGTTAGTAAGCACTTTCTTCTGAAAAACACCACCTAAAGTTGCCGGATTGTAAACATTACCAGTACTCTTGGGATTTCACAGCTTTCTACCTCTAATCTCGGTGATTGACCGAGGCCATAAAGATAGTAAGGCTCTATTTACTAGTATTTCAAGCGTTTCTTACATGTTTCTAATCATTTCCTGGGAATATCATTTTGAATTTTAATAGTTTTACCAAACTAGACAGTTTTCATAGAAGTATATACATGAATCTTCAGGATTTGAACTGTGTCATTCAGAAAACTCCGTGAAATTCAGCCTCAATTGTAAATATAATCAGTATTCTCTACATTTAACTGCTGTATACACAAATTCTGAGCTCTATAAACAGCAATTCTTAACGTTGAACACACTTTCTTTGGAAAAACACCATCTGAAGTTGCCGGATTGTATACATTATCAGTACTCTTAGCATTTCAAGCTTACTACCTCTAATCTTGGTGATTGAACAAGGCCATAAAGATATAACTGCTCTATTTACTAGTATTTCAAGTGTTTCTTACACGTTTCTAATCATTTCCCGGGAATATCATTGTGTATTTTAAGAGTTTCACCAAAATTAGACAGTTTTCTTTGAAGTGTATACATGAATCTTCAGGGTTTGAACTGTGTCATTCAGAAAACGCCAGGCAATTCAGCCTCAGTTGTTAATATCATCAGAATTCTCTTCATTTAACAGCTTTATACACAAATTCTGAGCTGTATAAACAGCAATTTTTAATGTTTGTAAGCACTTTCTTAGGAAAAAACACCATTTAAAGTTGCCAGATTTTAAACATTATCAGTACCCTCGGCATTACACAGCTTTCTACCTCTATTCTCAGTGATTGAACAAGGCCATAAAAATAGAACGGCTCTATTTACTAATATTTCAAGTGTTTCTTACATGTTTCTAATCATTTCCCGGGGCTCTCATTGTAGTTTAAGATTTTTATGAAATTTGGCTGTTTTCTTAGAAGTATACACATGAATCCTCAGGATGTTAAACTGTGTCATTTTGAAAACTCCAAGCAATTCATCCTCAATTGTAAACATTAAGAGTATTCTCTTCATTTATCGGTTCTATACACTAATACTGAGCTTTATAAATGGCGATTCTTGATGTTTGAAAGCACTATCTTCGGAAAAACACTATCTAAAGTTGCCAGATTGTAAACATTATCAGTACTCTTGGCATTTCACAGTTTCTACCTCTAATCTCGGTGATTGAACAAGGCCATAAAGATAGAACGGCTCTATTTCCTAGTATTTCAAGTGTTTCTTACATGTTTCTAATAATTTCCTGGTAATATCACTTTCTATTTTAAGAGTTTTACCAAAACTAGACAGTTTTACTAGAAGTACATACCTGAAACTTCAGGATTTGAACTGTGTCATTCAGAAAACTCCAGGCAATTCAGCCTCAATTGTAAATATAATCAGTATTCTCTACATATAACTGCTATGTACACAAATTCTGAGCTCTATAAACAGCAATGGTTAATGTTTGAATCCACTTTCTTCGGAAAAATAACGTCTGAATTTGCCGGATTGTAAACATTATCAGTACTATTGGCATTTCACAGCTTTCTACTTCTAATCGTGGTGATTGATGCAGCCCATATAGGTAGAAGGGCTCTATTTACTAGTATTTCAAGTGTTTCTCACACGTTTCTAATCATTTCCCGGGAATATCATTGTGTATTTTGAGAGTTTTACCAAAATTAGACAGTTTTACTAGAAGTATATTCATGAATCTTCAGGATTTGAAGTGCGTCATTCAGAAATCACCAGGCAATTCAGCCTCAATTGTTAATATAATCAGTATTCTCTTCATTGAACGGCTTTATGCACAGATTCTGAGCTGTATAATCAGCAATTCTTAATGTTAGTAAGCACTTTCTTCTGAAAAACACCACCTAAAGTTGCCGGATTGTAAACATTACCAGTACTCTTGGGATTTCACAGCTTTCTACCTCTAATCTCGGTGATTGACCGAGGCCATAAAGATAGTAAGGCTCTATTTACTAGTATTTCAAGCGTTTCTTACATGTTTCTAATCATTTCCTGGGAATATCATTTTGAATTTTAATAGTTTTACCAAACTAGACAGTTTTCATAGAAGTATATACATGAATCTTCAGGATTTGAACTGTGTCATTCAGAAAACTCCGTGAAATTCAGCCTCAATTGTAAATATAATCAGTATTCTCTACATTTAACTGCTGTATACACAAATTCTGAGCTCTATAAACAGCAATTCTTAACGTTGAACACACTTTCTTTGGAAAAACACCATCTGAAGTTGCCGGATTGTATACATTATCAGTACTCTTAGCATTTCAAGCTTACTACCTCTAATCTTGGTGATTGAACAAGGCCATAAAGATATAACTGCTCTATTTACTAGTATTTCAAGTGTTTCTTACACGTTTCTAATCATTTCCCGGGAATATCATTGTGTATTTTAAGAGTTTCACCAAAATTAGACAGTTTTCTTTGAAGTGTATACATGAATCTTCAGGGTTTGAACTGTGTCATTCAGAAAACGCCAGGCAATTCAGCCTCAGTTGTTAATATCATCAGAATTCTCTTCATTTAACAGCTTTATACACAAATTCTGAGCTGTATAAACAGCAATTTTTAATGTTTGTAAGCACTTTCTTAGGAAAAAACACCATTTAAAGTTGCCAGATTTTAAACATTATCAGTACCCTCGGCATTACCCAGCTTTCTACCTCTATTCTCAGTGATTGAACAAGGCCATAAAAATAGAACGGCTCTATTTACTAATATTTCAAGTGTTTCTTACATGTTTCTAATCATTTCCCGGGGCTCTCATTGTAGTTTAAGATTTTTATGAAATTTGGCTGTTTTCTTAGAAGTATACACATGAATCCTCAGGATGTTAAACTGTGTCATTTTGAAAACTCCAAGCAATTCATCCTCAATTGTAAACATTAAGAGTATTCTCTTCATTTATCGGTTCTATACACTAATACTGAGCTTTATAAATGGCGATTCTTGATGTTTGAAAGCACTATCTTCGGAAAAACACTATCTAAAGTTGCCAGATTGTAAACATTATCAGTACTCTTGGCATTTCACAGTTTCTACCTCTAATCTCGGTGATTGAACAAGGCCATAAAGATAGAACGGCTCTATTTCCTAGTATTTCAAGTGTTTCTTACATGTTTCTAATAATTTCCTGGTAATATCACTTTCTATTTTAAGAGTTTTACCAAAACTAGACAGTTTTACTAGAAGTACATACCTGAAACTTCAGGATTTGAACTGTGTCATTCAGAAAACTCCAGGCAATTCAGCCTCAATTGTAAATATAATCAGTATTCTCTACATATAACTGCTATGTACACAAATTCTGAGCTCTATAAACAGCAATGGTTAATGTTTGAATCCACTTTCTTCGGAAAAATAACGTCTGAATTTGCCGGATTGTAAACATTATCAGTACTATTGGCATTTCACAGCTTTCTACTTCTAATCGTGGTGATTGATGCAGCCCATATAGGTAGAAGGGCTCTATTTACTAGTATTTCAAGTGTTTCTTCCATGTTTCTAATCATTTCCCGGGAATATCATTGTGTATTTTGAGAGTTTTACCAAAATTAGACAGTTTTACTAGAAGTATATTCATGAATCTTCAGGATTTGAAGTGCGTCTTTCAGAAATCACCAGGCAATTCAGCCTCAATTGTTAATATAATCAGTATTCTCTTCATTGAACGGCTTTATGCACAGATTCTGAGCTGTATAATCAGCAATTCTTAATGTTAGTAAGCACTTTCTTCTGAAAAACACCACCTAAAGTTGCCGGATTGTAAACATTACCAGTACTCTTGGGATTTCACAGCTTTCTACCTCTAATCTCGGTGATTGACCGAGGCCATAAAGATAGTAAGGCTCTATTTACTAGTATTTCAAGCGTTTCTTACATGTTTCTAATCATTTCCTGGGAATATCATTTTGAATTTTAATAGTTTTACCAAACTAGACAGTTTTCATAGAAGTATATACATGAATCTTCAGGATTTGAACTGTGTCATTCAGAAAACTCCGTGAAATTCAGCCTCAATTGTAAATATAATCAGTATTCTCTACATTTAACTGCTGTATACACAAATTCTGAGCTCTATAAACAACAATTCTTAACGTTGAACACACTTTCTTTGGAAAAACACCATCTGAAGTTGCCGGATTGTATACATTATCAGTACTCTTAGCATTTCAAGCTTACTACCTCTAATCTTGGTGATTGAACAAGGCCATAAAGATATAACTGCTCTATTTACTAGTATTTCAAGTGTTTCTTACACGTTTCTAATCATTTCCCGGGAATATCATTGTGTATTTTAAGAGTTTCACCAAAATTAGACAGTTTTCTTTGAAGTGTATACATGAATCTTCAGGGTTTGAACTGTGTCATTCAGAAAACGCCAGGCAATTCAGCCTCAGTTGTTAATATCATCAGAATTCTCTTCATTTAACAGCTTTATACACAAATTCTGAGCTGTATAAACAGCAATTTTTAATGTTTGTAAGCACTTTCTTAGGAAAAAACACCATTTAAAGTTGCCAGATTTTAAACATTATCAGTACCCTCGGCATTACACAGCTTTCTACCTCTATTCTCAGTGATTGAACAAGGCCATAAAAATAGAACGGCTCTATTTACTAATATTTCAAGTGTTTCTTACATGTTTCTAATCATTTCCCGGGGCTCTCATTGTAGTTTAAGATTTTTATGAAATTTGGCTGTTTTCTTAGAAGTATACACATGAATCCTCAGGATGTTAAACTGTGTCATTTTGAAAACTCCAAGCAATTCATCCTCAATTGTAAACATTAAGAGTATTCTCTTCATTTATCGGTTCTATACACTAATACTGAGCTTTATAAATGGCGATTCTTGATGTTTGAAAGCACTATCTTCGGAAAAACACTATCTAAAGTTGCCAGATTGTAAACATTATCAGTACTCTTGGCATTTCACAGTTTCTACCTCTAATCTCGGTGATTGAACAAGGCCATAAAGATAGAACGGCTCTATTTCCTAGTATTTCAAGTGTTTCTTACATGTTTCTAATAATTTCCTGGTAATATCACTTTCTATTTTAAGAGTTTTACCAAAACTAGACAGTTTTACTAGAAGTACATACCTGAAACTTCAGGATTTGAACTGTGTCATTCAGAAAACTCCAGGCAATTCAGCCTCAATTGTAAATATAATCAGTATTCTCTACATATAACTGCTATGTACACAAATTCTGAGCTCTATAAACAGCAATGGTTAATGTTTGAATCCACTTTCTTCGGAAAAATAACGTCTGAATTTGCCGGATTGTAAACATTATCAGTACTATTGGCATTTCACAGCTTTCTACTTCTAATCGTGGTGATTGATGCAGCCCATATAGGTAGAAGGGCTCTATTTACTAGTATTTCAAGTGTTTCTCACACGTTTCTAATCATTTCCCGGGAATATCATTGTGTATTTTGAGAGTTTTACCAAAATTAGACAGTTTTACTAGAAGTATATTCATGAATCTTCAGGATTTGAAGTGCGTCATTCAGAAATCACCAGGCAATTCAGCCTCAATTGTTAATATAATCAGTATTCTCTTCATTGAACGGCTTTATGCACAAATTCTGAGCTGTATAATCAGCAATTCTTAATGTTAGTAAGCACTTTCTTCTGAAAAACACCACCTAAAGTTGCCGGATTGTAAACATTACCAGTACTCTTGGGATTTCACAGCTTTCTACCTCTAATCTCGGTGATTGACCGAGGCCATAAAGATAGTAAGGCTCTATTTACTAGTATTTCAAGCGTTTCTTACATGTTTCTAATCATTTCCTGGGAATATCATTTTGAATTTTAATAGTTTTACCAAACTAGACAGTTTTCATAGAAGTATATACATGAATCTTCAGGATTTGAACTGTGTCATTCAGAAAACTCCGTGAAATTCAGCCTCAATTGTAAATATAATCAGTATTCTCTACATTTAACTGCTGTATACACAAATTCTGAGCTCTATAAACAGCAATTCTTAACGTTGAACACACTTTCTTTGGAAAAACACCATCTGAAGTTGCCGGATTGTATACATTATCAGTACTCTTAGCATTTCAAGCTTACTACCTCTAATCTTGGTGATTGAACAAGGCCATAAAGATATAACTGCTCTATTTACTAGTATTTCAAGTGTTTCTTACACGTTTCTAATCATTTCCCGGGAATATCATTGTGTATTTTAAGAGTTTCACCAAAATTAGACAGTTTTCTTTGAAGTGTATACATGAATCTTCAGGGTTTGAACTGTGTCATTCAGAAAACGCCAGGCAATTCAGCCTCAGTTGTTAATATCATCAGAATTCTCTTCATTTAACAGCTTTATACACAAATTCTGAGCTGTATAAACAGCAATTTTTAATGTTTGTAAGCACTTTCTTAGGAAAAAACACCATTTAAAGTTGCCAGATTTTAAACATTATCAGTACCCTCGGCATTACCCAGCTTTCTACCTCTATTCTCAGTGATTGAACAAGGCCATAAAAATAGAACGGCTCTATTTACTAATATTTCAAGTGTTTCTTACATGTTTCTAATCATTTCCCGGGGCTCTCATTGTAGTTTAAGATTTTTATGAAATTTGGCTGTTTTCTTAGAAGTATACACATGAATCCTCAGGATGTTAAACTGTGTCATTTTGAAAACTCCAAGCAATTCATCCTCAATTGTAAACATTAAGAGTATTCTCTTCATTTATCGGTTCTATACACTAATACTGAGCTTTATAAATGGCGATTCTTGATGTTTGAAAGCACTATCTTCGGAAAAACACTATCTAAAGTTGCCAGATTGTAAACATTATCAGTACTCTTGGCATTTCACAGTTTCTACCTCTAATCTCGGTGATTGAACAAGGCCATAAAGATAGAACGGCTCTATTTCCTAGTATTTCAAGTGTTTCTTACATGTTTCTAATAATTTCCTGGTAATATCACTTTCTATTTTAAGAGTTTTACCAAAACTAGACAGTTTTACTAGAAGTACATACCTGAAACTTCAGGATTTGAACTGTGTCATTCAGAAAACTCCAGGCAATTCAGCCTCAATTGTAAATATAATCAGTATTCTCTACATATAACTGCTATGTACACAAATTCTGAGCTCTATAAACAGCAATGGTTAATGTTTGAATCCACTTTCTTCGGAAAAATAACGTCTGAATTTGCCGGATTGTAAACATTATCAGTACTATTGGCATTTCACAGCTTTCTACTTCTAATCGTGGTGATTGATGCAGCCCATATAGGTAGAAGGGCTCTATTTACTAGTATTTCAAGTGTTTCTTCCATGTTTCTAATCATTTCCCGGGAATATCATTGTGTATTTTGAGAGTTTTACCAAAATTAGACAGTTTTACTAGAAGTATATTCATGAATCTTCAGGATTTGAAGTGCGTCATTCAGAAATCACCAGGCAATTCAGCCTCAATTGTTAATATAATCAGTATTCTCTTCATTGAACGGCTTTATGCACAAATTCTGAGCTGTATAATCAGCAATTCTTAATGTTAGTAAGCACTTTCTTCTGAAAAACACCACCTAAAGTTGCCGGATTGTAAACATTACCAGTACTCTTGGGATTTCACAGCTTTCTACCTCTAATCTCGGTGATTGACCGAGGCCATAAAGATAGTAAGGCTCTATTTACTAGTATTTCAAGCGTTTCTTACATGTTTCTAATCATTTCCTGGGAATATCATTTTGAATTTTAATAGTTTTACCAAACTAGACAGTTTTCATAGAAGTATATACATGAATCTTCAGGATTTGAACTGTGTCATTCAGAAAACTCCGTGAAATTCAGCCTCAATTGTAAATATAATCAGTATTCTCTACATTTAACTGCTGTATACACAAATTCTGAGCTCTATAAACAGCAATTCTTAACGTTGAACACACTTTCTTTGGAAAAACACCATCTGAAGTTGCCGGATTGTATACATTATCAGTACTCTTAGCATTTCAAGCTTACTACCTCTAATCTTGGTGATTGAACAAGGCCATAAAGATATAACTGCTCTATTTACTAGTATTTCAAGTGTTTCTTACACGTTTCTAATCATTTCCCGGGAATATCATTGTGTATTTTAAGAGTTTCACCAAAATTAGACAGTTTTCTTTGAAGTGTATACATGAATCTTCAGGGTTTGAACTGTGTCATTCAGAAAACGCCAGGCAATTCAGCCTCAGTTGTTAATATCATCAGAATTCTCTTCATTTAACAGCTTTATACACAAATTCTGAGCTGTATAAACAGCAATTTTTAATGTTTGTAAGCACTTTCTTAGGAAAAAACACCATTTAAAGTTGCCAGATTTTAAACATTATCAGTACCCTCGGCATTACCCAGCTTTCTACCTCTATTCTCAGTGATTGAACAAGGCCATAAAAATAGAACGGCTCTATTTACTAATATTTCAAGTGTTTCTTACATGTTTCTAATCATTTCCCGGGGCTCTCATTGTAGTTTAAGATTTTTATGAAATTTGGCTGTTTTCTTAGAAGTATACACATGAATCCTCAGGATGTTAAACTGTGTCATTTTGAAAACTCCAAGCAATTCATCCTCTATTGTAAACATTAAGAGTATTCTCTTCATTTATCGGTTCTATACACTAATACTGAGCTTTATAAATGGCGATTCTTGATGTTTGAAAGCACTATCTTCGGAAAAACACTATCTAAAGTTGCCAGATTGTAAACATTATCAGTACTCTTGGCATTTCACAGTTTCTACCTCTAATCTCGGTGATTGAACAAGGCCATAAAGATAGAACGGCTCTATTTCCTAGTATTTCAAGTGTTTCTTACATGTTTCTAATAATTTCCTGGTAATATCACTTTCTATTTTAAGAGTTTTACCAAAACTAGACAGTTTTACTAGAAGTACATACCTGAAACTTCAGGATTTGAACTGTGTCATTCAGAAAACTCCAGGCAATTCAGCCTCAATTGTAAATATAATCAGTATTCTCTACATATAACTGCTATGTACACAAATTCTGAGCTCTATAAACAGCAATGGTTAATGTTTGAATCCACTTTCTTCGGAAAAATAACGTCTGAATTTGCCGGATTGTAAACATTATCAGTACTATTGGCATTTCACAGCTTTCTACTTCTAATCGTGGTGATTGATGCAGCCCATATAGGTAGAAGGGCTCTATTTACTAGTATTTCAAGTGTTTCTCACACGTTTCTAATCATTTCCCGGGAATATCATTGTGTATTTTGAGAGTTTTACCAAAATTAGACAGTTTTACTAGAAGTATATTCATGAATCTTCAGGATTTGAAGTGCGTCATTCAGAAATCACCAGGCAATTCAGCCTCAATTGTTAATATAATCAGTATTCTCTTCATTGAACGGCTTTATGCACAAATTCTGAGCTGTATAATCAGCAATTCTTAATGTTAGTAAGCACTTTCTTCTGAAAAACACCACCTAAAGTTGCCGGATTGTAAACATTACCAGTACTCTTGGGATTTCACAGCTTTCTACCTCTAATCTCGGTGATTGACCGAGGCCATAAAGATAGTAAGGCTCTATTTACTAGTATTTCAAGCGTTTCTTACATGTTTCTAATCATTTCCTGGGAATATCATTTTGAATTTTAATAGTTTTACCAAACTAGACAGTTTTCATAGAAGTATATACATGAATCTTCAGGATTTGAACTGTGTCATTCAGAAAACTCCGTGAAATTCAGCCTCAATTGTAAATATAATCAGTATTCTCTACATTTAACTGCTGTATACACAAATTCTGAGCTCTATAAACAGCAATTCTTAACGTTGAACACACTTTCTTTGGAAAAACACCATCTGAAGTTGCCGGATTGTATACATTATCAGTACTCTTAGCATTTCAAGCTTACTACCTCTAATCTTGGTGATTGAACAAGGCCATAAAGATATAACTGCTCTATTTACTAGTATTTCAAGTGTTTCTTACACGTTTCTAATCATTTCCCGGGAATATCATTGTGTATTTTAAGAGTTTCACCAAAATTAGACAGTTTTCTTTGAAGTGTATACATGAATCTTCAGGGTTTGAACTGTGTCATTCAGAAAACGCCAGGCAATTCAGCCTCAGTTGTTAATATCATCAGAATTCTCTTCATTTAACAGCTTTATACACAAATTCTGAGCTGTATAAACAGCAATTTTTAATGTTTGTAAGCACTTTCTTAGGAAAAAAACACCATTTAAAGTTGCCAGATTTTAAACATTATCAGTACCCTCGGCATTACACAGCTTTCTACCTCTATTCTCAGTGATTGAACAAGGCCATAAAAATAGAACGGCTCTATTTACTAATATTTCAAGTGTTTCTTACATGTTTCTAATCATTTCCCGGGGCTCTCATTGTAGTTTAAGATTTTTATGAAATTTGGCTGTTTTCTTAGAAGTATACACATGAATCCTCAGGATGTTAAACTGTGTCATTTTGAAAACTCCAAGCAATTCATCCTCAATTGTAAACATTAAGAGTATTCTCTTCATTTATCGGTTCTATACACTAATACTGAGCTTTATAAATGGCGATTCTTGATGTTTGAAAGCACTATCTTCGGAAAAACACTATCTAAAGTTGCCAGATTGTAAACATTATCAGTACTCTTGGCATTTCACAGTTTCTACCTCTAATCTCGGTGATTGAACAAGGCCATAAAGATAGAACGGCTCTATTTCCTAGTATTTCAAGTGTTTCTTACATGTTTCTAATAATTTCCTGGTAATATCACTTTCTATTTTAAGAGTTTTACCAAAACTAGACAGTTTTACTAGAAGTACATACCTGAAACTTCAGGATTTGAACTGTGTCATTCAGAAAACTCCAGGCAATTCAGCCTCAATTGTAAATATAATCAGTATTCTCTACATATAACTGCTTTGTACACAAATTCTGAGCTCTATAAACAGCAATGGTTAATGTTTGAATCCACTTTCTTCGGAAAAATAACGTCTGAATTTGCCGGATTGTAAACATTATCAGTACTATTGGCATTTCACAGCTTTCTACTTCTAATCGTGGTGATTGATGCAGCCCATATAGGTAGAAGGGCTCTATTTACTAGTATTTCAAGTGTTTCTTCCATGTTTCTAATCATTTCCCGGGAATATCATTGTGTATTTTGAGAGTTTTACCAAAATTAGACAGTTTTACTAGAAGTATATTCATGAATCTTCAGGATTTGAAGTGCGTCATTCAGAAATCACCAGGCAATTCAGCCTCAATTGTTAATATAATCAGTATTCTCTTCATTGAACGGCTTTATGCACAGATTCTGAGCTGTATAATCAGCAATTCTTAATGTTAGTAAGCACTTTCTTCTGAAAAACACCACCTAAAGTTGCCGGATTGTAAACATTACCAGTACTCTTGGGATTTCACAGCTTTCTACCTCTAATCTCGGTGATTGACCGAGGCCATAAAGATAGTAAGGCTCTATTTACTAGTATTTCAAGCGTTTCTTACATGTTTCTAATCATTTCCTGGGAATATCATTTTGAATTTTAATAGTTTTACCAAACTAGACAGTTTTCATAGAAGTATATACATGAATCTTCAGGATTTGAACTGTGTCATTCAGAAAACTCCGTGAAATTCAGCCTCAATTGTAAATATAATCAGTATTCTCTACATTTAACTGCTGTATACACAAATTCTGAGCTCTATAAACAGCAATTCTTAACGTTGAACACACTTTCTTTGGAAAAACACCATCTGAAGTTGCCGGATTGTATACATTATCAGTACTCTTAGCATTTCAAGCTTACTACCTCTAATCTTGGTGATTGAACAAGGCCATAAAGATATAACTGCTCTATTTACTAGTATTTCAAGTGTTTCTTACACGTTTCTAATCATTTCCCGGGAATATCATTGTGTATTTTAAGAATTTCACCAAAATTAGACAGTTTTCTTTGAAGTGTATACATGAATCTTCAGGGTTTGAACTGTGTCATTCAGAAAACGCCAGGCAATTCAGCCTCAGTTGTTAATATCATCAGAATTCTCTTCATTTAACAGCTTTATACACAAATTCTGAGCTGTATAAACAGCAATTTTTAATGTTTGTAAGCACTTTCTTAGGAAAAAAACACCATTTAAAGTTGCCAGATTTTAAACATTATCAGTACCCTCGGCATTACCCAGCTTTCTACCTCTATTCTCAGTGATTGATCAAGGCCATAAAAATAGAACGGCTCTATTTACTAATATTTCAAGTGTTTCTTACATGTTTCTAATCATTTCCCGGGGCTCTCATTGTAGTTTAAGATTTTTATGAAATTTGGCTGTTTTCTTAGAAGTATACACATGAATCCTCAGGATGTTAAACTGTGTCATTTTGAAAACTCCAAGCAATTCATCCTCAATTGTAAACATTAAGAGTATTCTCTTCATTTATCGGTTCTATACACTAATACTGAGCTTTATAAATGGCGATTCTTGATGTTTGAAAGCACTATCTTCGGAAAAACACTATCTAAAGTTGCCAGATTGTAAACATTATCAGTACTCTTGGCATTTCACAGTTTCTACCTCTAATCTCGGTGATTGAACAAGGCCATAAAGATAGAACGGCTCTATTTCCTAGTATTTCAAGTGTTTCTTACATGTTTCTAATAATTTCCTGGTAATATCACTTTCTATTTTAAGAGTTTTACCAAAACTAGACAGTTTTACTAGAAGTACATACCTGAAACTTCAGGATTTGAACTGTGTCATTCAGAAAACTCCAGGCAATTCAGCCTCAATTGTAAATATAATCAGTATTCTCTACATATAACTGCTTTGTACACAAATTCTGAGCTCTATAAACAGCAATGGTTAATGTTTGAATCCACTTTCTTCGGAAAAATAACGTCTGAATTTGCCGGATTGTAAACATTATCAGTACTATTGGCATTTCACAGCTTTCTACTTCTAATCGTGGTGATTGATGCAGCCCATATAGGTAGAAGGGCTCTATTTACTAGTATTTCAAGTGTTTCTTCCATGTTTCTAATCATTTCCCGGGAATATCATTGTGTATTTTGAGAGTTTTACCAAAATTAGACAGTTTTACTAGAAGTATATTCATGAATCTTCAGGATTTGAAGTGCGTCATTCAGAAATCACCAGGCAATTCAGCCTCAATTGTTAATATAATCAGTATTCTCTTCATTGAACGGCTTTATGCACAAATTCTGAGCTGTATAATCAGCAATTCTTAATGTTAGTAAGCACTTTCTTCTGAAAAACACCACCTAAAGTTGCCGGATTGTAAACATTACCAGTACTCTTGGGATTTCACAGCTTTCTACCTCTAATCTCGGTGATTGACCGAGGCCATAAAGATAGTAAGGCTCTATTTTACTAGTATTTCAAGCGTTTCTTACATGTTTCTAATCATTTCCTGGGAATATCATTTTGAATTTTAATAGTTTTACCAAACTAGACAGTTTTCATAGAAGTATATACATGAATCTTCAGGATTTGAACTGTGTCATTCAGAAAACTCCGTGAAATTCAGCCTCAATTGTAAATATAATCAGTATTCTCTACATTTAACTGCTGTATACACAAATTCTGAGCTCTATAAACAGCAATTCTTAATGTTGAACACACTTTCTTTGGAAAAACACCATCTGAAGTTGCCGGATTGTATACATTATCAGTACTCTTAGCATTTCAAGCTTACTACCTCTAATCTTGGTGATTGAACAAGGCCATAAAGATATAACTGCTCTATTTACTAGTATTTCAAGTGTTTCTTACACGTTTCTAATCATTTCCCGGGAATATCATTGTGTATTTTAAGAGTTTCACCAAAATTAGACAGTTTTCTTTGAAGTGTATACATGAATCTTCAGGGTTTGAACTGTGTCATTCAGAAAACGCCAGGCAATTCAGCCTCAGTTGTTAATATCATCAGAATTCTCTTCATTTAACAGCTTTATACACAAATTCTGAGCTGTATAAACAGCAATTTTTAATGTTTGTAAGCACTTTCTTAGGAAAAAACACCATTTAAAGTTGCCAGATTTTAAACATTATCAGTACCCTCGGCATTACCCAGCTTTCTACCTCTATTCTCAGTGATTGAACAAGGCCATAAAAATAGAACGGCTCTATTTACTAATATTTCAAGTGTTTCTTACATGTTTCTAATCATTTCCCGGGGCTCTCATTGTAGTTTAAGATTTTTATGAAATTTGGCTGTTTTCTTAGAAGTATACACATGAATCCTCAGGATGTTAAACTGTGTCATTTTGAAAACTCCAAGCAATTCATCCTCAATTGTAAACATTAAGAGTATTCTCTTCATTTATCGGTTCTATACACTAATACTGAGCTTTATAAATGGCGATTCTTGATGTTTGAAAGCACTATCTTCGGAAAAACACTATCTAAAGTTGCCAGATTGTAAACATTATCAGTACTCTTGGCATTTCACAGTTTCTACCTCTAATCTCGGTGATTGAACAAGGCCATAAAGATAGAACGGCTCTATTTCCTAGTATTTCAAGTGTTTCTTACATGTTTCTAATAATTTCCTGGTAATATCACTTTCTATTTTAAGAGTTTTACCAAAACTAGACAGTTTTACTAGAAGTACATACCTGAAACTTCAGGATTTGAACTGTGTCATTCAGAAAACTCCAGGCAATTCAGCCTCAATTGTAAATATAATCAGTATTCTCTACATATAACTGCTATGTACACAAATTCTGAGCTCTATAAACAGCAATGGTTAATGTTTGAATCCACTTTCTTCGGAAAAATAACGTCTGAATTTGCCGGATTGTAAACATTATCAGTACTAATGGCATTTCACAGCTTTCTACTTCTAATCGTGGTGATTGATGCAGCCCATATAGGTAGAAGGGCTCTATTTACTAGTATTTCAAGTGTTTCTTCCATGTTTCTAATCATTTCCCGGGAATATCATTGTGTATTTTGAGAGTTTTACCAAAATTAGACAGTTTTACTAGAAGTATATTCATGAATCTTCAGGATTTGAAGTGCGTCATTCAGAAATCACCAGGCAATTCAGCCTCAATTGTTAATATAATCAGTATTCTCTTCATTGAACGGCTTTATGCACAGATTCTGAGCTGTATAATCAGCAATTCTTAATGTTAGTAAGCACTTTCTTCTGAAAAACACCACCTAAAGTTGCCGGATTGTAAACATTACCAGTACTCTTGGGATTTCACAGCTTTCTACCTCTAATCTCGGTGATTGACCGAGGCCATAAAGATAGTAAGGCTCTATTTACTAGTATTTCAAGCGTTTCTTACATGTTTCTAATCATTTCCTGGGAATATCATTTTGAATTTTAATAGTTTTACCAAACTAGACAGTTTTCATAGAAGTATATACACGAATCTTCAGGATTTGAACTGTGTCATTCAGAAAACTCCGTGAAATTCAGCCTCAATTGTAAATATAATCAGTATTCTCTACATTTAACTGCTGTATACACAAATTCTGAGCTCTATAAACAGCAATTCTTAACGTTGAACACACTTTCTTTGGAAAAACACCATCTGAAGTTGCCGGATTGTATACATTATCAGTACTCTTAGCATTTCAAGCTTACTACCTCTAATCTTGGTGATTGAACAAGGCCATAAAGATATAACTGCTCTATTTACTAGTATTTCAAGTGTTTCTTACACGTTTCTAATCATTTCCCGGGAATATCATTGTGTATTTTAAGAGTTTCACCAAAATTAGACAGTTTTCTTTGAAGTGTATACATGAATCTTCAGGGTTTGAACTGTGTCATTCAGAAAACGCCAGGCAATTCAGCCTCAGTTGTTAATATCATCAGAATTCTCTTCATTTAACAGCTTTATACACAAATTCTGAGCTGTATAAACAGCAATTTTTAATGTTTGTAAGCACTTTCTTAGGAAAAAAACACCATTTAAAGTTGCCAGATTTTAAACATTATCAGTACCCTCGGCATTACCCAGCTTTCTACCTCTATTCTCAGTGATTGAACAAGGCCATAAAAATAGAACGGCTCTATTTACTAATATTTCAAGTGTTTCTTACATGTTTCTAATCATTTCCCGGGGCTCTCATTGTAGTTTAAGATTTTTATGAAATTTGGCTGTTTTCTTAGAAGTATACACATGAATCCTCAGGATGTTAAACTGTGTCATTTTGAAAACTCCAAGCAATTCATCCTCAATTGTAAACATTAAGAGTATTCTCTTCATTTATCGGTTCTATACACTAATACTGAGCTTTATAAATGGCGATTCTTGATGTTTGAAAGCACTATCTTCGGAAAAACACTATCTAAAGTTGCCAGATTGTAAACATTATCAGTACTCTTGGCATTTCACAGTTTCTACCTCTAATCTCGGTGATTGAACAAGGCCATAAAGATAGAACGGCTCTATTTCCTAGTATTTCAAGTGTTTCTTACATGTTTCTAATAATTTCCTGGTAATATCACTTTCTATTTTAAGAGTTTTACCAAAACTAGACAGTTTTACTAGAAGTACATACCTGAAACTTCAGGATTTGAACTGTGTCATTCAGAAAACTCCAGGCAATTCAGCCTCAATTGTAAATATAATCAGTATTCTCTACATATAACTGCTATGTACACAAATTCTGAGCTCTATAAACAGCAATGGTTAATGTTTGAATCCACTTTCTTCGGAAAAATAACGTCTGAATTTGCCGGATTGTAAACATTATCAGTACTATTGGCATTTCACAGCTTTCTACTTCTAATCGTGGTGATTGATGCAGCCCATATAGGTAGAAGGGCTCTATTTACTAGTATTTCAAGTGTTTCTTCCATGTTTCTAATCATTTCCCGGGAATATCATTGTGTATTTTGAGAGTTTTACCAAAATTAGACAGTTTTACTAGAAGTATATTCATGAATCTTCAGGATTTGAAGTGCGTCATTCAGAAATCACCAGGCAATTCAGCCTCAATTGTTAATATAATCAGTATTCTCTTCATTGAACGGCTTTATGCACAGATTCTGAGCTGTATAATCAGCAATTCTTAATGTTAGTAAGCACTTTCTTCTGAAAAACACCACCTAAAGTTGCCGGATTGTAAACATTACCAGTACTCTTGGGATTTCACAGCTTTCTACCTCTAATCTCGGTGATTGACCGAGGCCATAAAGATAGTAAGGCTCTATTTACTAGTATTTCAAGCGTTTCTTACATGTTTCTAATCATTTCCTGGGAATATCATTTTGAATTTTAATAGTTTTACCAAACTAGACAGTTTTCATAGAAGTATATACATGAATCTTCAGGATTTGAACTGTGTCATTCAGAAAACTCCGTGAAATTCAGCCTCAATTGTAAATATAATCAGTATTCTCTACATTTAACTGCTGTATACACAAATTCTGAGCTCTATAAACAGCAATTCTTAACGTTGAACACACTTTCTTTGGAAAAACACCATCTGAAGTTGCCGGATTGTATACATTATCAGTACTCTTAGCATTTCAAGCTTACTACCTCTAATCTTGGTGATTGAACAAGGCCATAAAGATATAACTGCTCTATTTACTAGTATTTCAAGTGTTTCTTACACGTTTCTAATCATTTCCCGGGAATATCATTGTGTATTTTAAGAATTTCACCAAAATTAGACAGTTTTCTTTGAAGTGTATACATGAATCTTCAGGGTTTGAACTGTGTCATTCAGAAAACGCCAGGCAATTCAGCCTCAGTTGTTAATATCATCAGAATTCTCTTCATTTAACAGCTTTATACACAAATTCTGAGCTGTATAAACAGCAATTTTTAATGTTTGTAAGCACTTTCTTAGGAAAAAACACCATTTAAAGTTGCCAGATTTTAAACATTATCAGTACCCTCGGCATTACCCAGCTTTCTACCTCTATTCTCAGTGATTGATCAAGGCCATAAAAATAGAACGGCTCTATTTACTAATATTTCAAGTGTTTCTTACATGTTTCTAATCATTTCCCGGGGCTCTCATTGTAGTTTAAGATTTTTATGAAATTTGGCTGTTTTCTTAGAAGTATACACATGAATCCTCAGGATGTTAAACTGTGTCATTTTGAAAACTCCAAGCAATTCATCCTCAATTGTAAACATTAAGAGTATTCTCTTCATTTATCGGTTCTATACACTAATACTGAGCTTTATAAATGGCGATTCTTGATGTTTGAAAGCACTATCTTCGGAAAAACACTATCTAAAGTTGCCAGATTGTAAACATTATCAGTACTCTTGGCATTTCACAGTTTCTACCTCTAATCTCGGTGATTGAACAAGGCCATAAAGATAGAACGGCTCTATTTCCTAGTATTTCAAGTGTTTCTTACATGTTTCTAATAATTTCCTGGTAATATCACTTTCTATTTTAAGAGTTTTACCAAAACTAGACAGTTTTACTAGAAGTACATACCTGAAACTTCAGGATTTGAACTGTGTCATTCAGAAAACTCCAGGCAATTCAGCCTCAATTGTAAATATAATCAGTATTCTCTACATATAACTGCTTTGTACACAAATTCTGAGCTCTATAAACAGCAATGGTTAATGTTTGAATCCACTTTCTTCGGAAAAATAACGTCTGAATTTGCCGGATTGTAAACATTATCAGTACTATTGGCATTTCACAGCTTTCTACTTCTAATCGTGGTGATTGATGCAGCCCATATAGGTAGAAGGGCTCTATTTACTAGTATTTCAAGTGTTTCTTCCATGTTTCTAATCATTTCCCGGGAATATCATTGTGTATTTTGAGAGTTTTACCAAAATTAGACAGTTTTACTAGAAGTATATTCATGAATCTTCAGGATTTGAAGTGCGTCATTCAGAAATCACCAGGCAATTCAGCCTCAATTGTTAATATAATCAGTATTCTCTTCATTGAACGGCTTTATGCACAAATTCTGAGCTGTATAATCAGCAATTCTTAATGTTAGTAAGCACTTTCTTCTGAAAAACACCACCTAAAGTTGCCGGATTGTAAACATTACCAGTACTCTTGGGATTTCACAGCTTTCTACCTCTAATCTCGGTGATTGACCGAGGCCATAAAGATAGTAAGGCTCTATTTACTAGTATTTCAAGCGTTTCTTACATGTTTCTAATCATTTCCTGGGAATATCATTTTGAATTTTAATAGTTTTACCAAACTAGACAGTTTTCATAGAAGTATATACATGAATCTTCAGGATTTGAACTGTGTCATTCAGAAAACTCCGTGAAATTCAGCCTCAATTGTAAATATAATCAGTATTCTCTACATTTAACTGCTGTATACACAAATTCTGAGCTCTATAAACAGCAATTCTTAATGTTGAACACACTTTCTTTGGAAAAACACCATCTGAAGTTGCCGGATTGTATACATTATCAGTACTCTTAGCATTTCAAGCTTACTACCTCTAATCTTGGTGATTGAACAAGGCCATAAAGATATAACTGCTCTATTTACTAGTATTTCAAGTGTTTCTTACACGTTTCTAATCATTTCCCGGGAATATCATTGTGTATTTTAAGAGTTTCACCAAAATTAGACAGTTTTCTTTGAAGTGTATACATGAATCTTCAGGGTTTGAACTGTGTCATTCAGAAAACGCCAGGCAATTCAGCCTCAGTTGTTAATATCATCAGAATTCTCTTCATTTAACAGCTTTATACACAAATTCTGAGCTGTATAAACAGCAATTTTTAATGTTTGTAAGCACTTTCTTAGGAAAAAACACCATTTAAAGTTGCCAGATTTTAAACATTATCAGTACCCTCGGCATTACCCAGCTTTCTACCTCTATTCTCAGTGATTGAACAAGGCCATAAAAATAGAACGGCTCTATTTACTAATATTTCAAGTGTTTCTTACATGTTTCTAATCATTTCCCGGGGCTCTCATTGTAGTTTAAGATTTTTATGAAATTTGGCTGTTTTCTTAGAAGTATACACATGAATCCTCAGGATGTTAAACTGTGTCATTTTGAAAACTCCAAGCAATTCATCCTCAATTGTAAACATTAAGAGTATTCTCTTCATTTATCGGTTCTATACACTAATACTGAGCTTTATAAATGGCGATTCTTGATGTTTGAAAGCACTATCTTCGGAAAAACACTATCTAAAGTTGCCAGATTGTAAACATTATCAGTACTCTTGGCATTTCACAGTTTCTACCTCTAATCTCGGTGATTGAACAAGGCCATAAAGATAGAACGGCTCTATTTCCTAGTATTTCAAGTGTTTCTTACATGTTTCTAATAATTTCCTGGTAATATCACTTTCTATTTTAAGAGTTTTACCAAAACTAGACAGTTTTACTAGAAGTACATACCTGAAACTTCAGGATTTGAACTGTGTCATTCAGAAAACTCCAGGCAATTCAGCCTCAATTGTAAATATAATCAGTATTCTCTACATATAACTGCTATGTACACAAATTCTGAGCTCTATAAACAGCAATGGTTAATGTTTGAATCCACTTTCTTCGGAAAAATAACGTCTGAATTTGCCGGATTGTAAACATTATCAGTACTAATGGCATTTCACAGCTTTCTACTTCTAATCGTGGTGATTGATGCAGCCCATATAGGTAGAAGGGCTCTATTTACTAGTATTTCAAGTGTTTCTTCCATGTTTCTAATCATTTCCCGGGAATATCATTGTGTATTTTGAGAGTTTTACCAAAATTAGACAGTTTTACTAGAAGTATATTCATGAATCTTCAGGATTTGAAGTGCGTCATTCAGAAATCACCAGGCAATTCAGCCTCAATTGTTAATATAATCAGTATTCTCTTCATTGAACGGCTTTATGCACAGATTCTGAGCTGTATAATCAGCAATTCTTAATGTTAGTAAGCACTTTCTTCTGAAAAACACCACCTAAAGTTGCCGGATTGTAAACATTACCAGTACTCTTGGGATTTCACAGCTTTCTACCTCTAATCTCGGTGATTGACCGAGGCCATAAAGATAGTAAGGCTCTATTTACTAGTATTTCAAGCGTTTCTTACATGTTTCTAATCATTTCCTGGGAATATCATTTTGAATTTTAATAGTTTTACCAAACTAGACAGTTTTCATAGAAGTATATACATGAATCTTCAGGATTTGAACTGTGTCATTCAGAAAACTCCGTGAAATTCAGCCTCAATTGTAAATATAATCAGTATTCTCTACATTTAACTGCTGTATACACAAATTCTGAGCTCTATAAACAGCAATTCTTAACGTTGAACACACTTTCTTTGGAAAAACACCATCTGAAGTTGCCGGATTGTATACATTATCAGTACTCTTAGCATTTCAAGCTTACTACCTCTAATCTTGGTGATTGAACAAGGCCATAAAGATATAACTGCTCTATTTACTAGTATTTCAAGTGTTTCTTACACGTTTCTAATCATTTCCCGGGAATATCATTGTGTATTTTAAGAGTTTCACCAAAATTAGACAGTTTTCTTTGAAGTGTATACATGAATCTTCAGGGTTTGAACTGTGTCATTCAGAAAACGCCAGGCAATTCAGCCTCAGTTGTTAATATCATCAGAATTCTCTTCATTTAACAGCTTTATACACAAATTCTGAGCTGTATAAACAGCAATTTTTAATGTTTGTAAGCACTTTCTTAGGAAAAAACACCATTTAAAGTTGCCAGATTTTAAACATTATCAGTACCCTCGGCATTACCCAGCTTTCTACCTCTATTCTCAGTGATTGAACAAGGCCATAAAAATAGAACGGCTCTATTTACTAATATTTCAAGTGTTTCTTACATGTTTCTAATCATTTCCCGGGGCTCTCATTGTAGTTTAAGATTTTTATGAAATTTGGCTGTTTTCTTAGAAGTATACACATGAATCCTCAGGATGTTAAACTGTGTCATTTTGAAAACTCCAAGCAATTCATCCTCAATTGTAAACATTAAGAGTATTCTCTTCATTTATCGGTTCTATACACTAATACTGAGCTTTATAAATGGCGATTCTTGATGTTTGAAAGCACTATCTTCGGAAAAACACTATCTAAAGTTGCCAGATTGTAAACATTATCAGTACTCTTGGCATTTCACAGTTTCTACCTCTAATCTCGGTGATTGAACAAGGCCATAAAGATAGAACGGCTCTATTTCCTAGTATTTCAAGTGTTTCTTACATGTTTCTAATAATTTCCTGGTAATATCACTTTCTATTTTAAGAGTTTTACCAAAACTAGACAGTTTTACTAGAAGTACATACCTGAAACTTCAGGATTTGAACTGTGTCATTCAGAAAACTCCAGGCAATTCAGCCTCAATTGTAAATATAATCAGTATTCTCTACATATAACTGCTATGTACACAAATTCTGAGCTCTATAAACAGCAATGGTTAATGTTTGAATCCACTTTCTTCGGAAAAATAACGTCTGAATTTGCCGGATTGTAAACATTATCAGTACTAATGGCATTTCACAGCTTTCTACTTCTAATCGTGGTGATTGATGCAGCCCATATAGGTAGAAGGGCTCTATTTACTAGTATTTCAAGTGTTTCTTCCATGTTTCTAATCATTTCCCGGGAATATCATTGTGTATTTTGAGAGTTTTACCAAAATTAGACAGTTTTACTAGAAGTATATTCATGAATCTTCAGGATTTGAAGTGCGTCATTCAGAAATCACCAGGCAATTCAGCCTCAATTGTTAATATAATCAGTATTCTCTTCATTGAACGGCTTTATGCACAGATTCTGAGCTGTATAATCAGCAATTCTTAATGTTAGTAAGCACTTTCTTCTGAAAAACACCACCTAAAGTTGCCGGATTGTAAACATTACCAGTACTCTTGGGATTTCACAGCTTTCTACCTCTAATCTCGGTGATTGACCGAGGCCATAAAGATAGTAAGGCTCTATTTACTAGTATTTCAAGCGTTTCTTACATGTTTCTAATCATTTCCTGGGAATATCATTTTGAATTTTAATAGTTTTACCAAACTAGACAGTTTTCATAGAAGTATATACATGAATCTTCAGGATTTGAACTGTGTCATTCAGAAAACTCCGTGAAATTCAGCCTCAATTGTAAATATAATCAGTATTCTCTACATTTAACTGCTGTATACACAAATTCTGAGCTCTATAAACAGCAATTCTTAACGTTGAACACACTTTCTTTGGAAAAACACCATCTGAAGTTGCCGGATTGTATACATTATCAGTACTCTTAGCATTTCAAGCTTACTACCTCTAATCTTGGTGATTGAACAAGGCCATAAAGATATAACTGCTCTATTTACTAGTATTTCAAGTGTTTCTTACACGTTTCTAATCATTTCCCGGGAATATCATTGTGTATTTTAAGAGTTTCACCAAAATTAGACAGTTTTCTTTGAAGTGTATACATGAATCTTCAGGGTTTGAACTGTGTCATTCAGAAAACGCCAGGCAATTCAGCCTCAGTTGTTAATATCATCAGAATTCTCTTCATTTAACAGCTTTATACACAAATTCTGAGCTGTATAAACAGCAATTTTTAATGTTTGTAAGCACTTTCTTAGGAAAAAACACCATTTAAAGTTGCCAGATTTTAAACATTATCAGTACCCTCGGCATTACCCAGCTTTCTACCTCTATTCTCAGTGATTGAACAAGGCCATAAAAATAGAACGGCTCTATTTACTAATATTTCAAGTGTTTCTTACATGTTTCTAATCATTTCCCGGGGCTCTCATTGTAGTTTAAGATTTTTATGAAATTTGGCTGTTTTCTTAGAAGTATACACATGAATCCTCAGGATGTTAAACTGTGTCATTTTGAAAACTCCAAGCAATTCATCCTCTATTGTAAACATTAAGAGTATTCTCTTCATTTATCGGTTCTATACACTAATACTGAGCTTTATAAATGGCGATTCTTGATGTTTGAAAGCACTATCTTCGGAAAAACACTATCTAAAGTTGCCAGATTGTAAACATTATCAGTACTCTTGGCATTTCACAGTTTCTACCTCTAATCTCGGTGATTGAACAAGGCCATAAAGATAGAACGGCTCTATTTCCTAGTATTTCAAGTGTTTCTTACATGTTTCTAATAATTTCCTGGTAATATCACTTTCTATTTTAAGAGTTTTACCAAAACTAGACAGTTTTACTAGAAGTACATACCTGAAACTTCAGGATTTGAACTGTGTCATTCAGAAAACTCCAGGCAATTCAGCCTCAATTGTAAATATAATCAGTATTCTCTACATATAACTGCTATGTACACAAATTCTGAGCTCTATAAACAGCAATGGTTAATGTTTGAATCCACTTTCTTCGGAAAAATAACGTCTGAATTTGCCGGATTGTAAACATTATCAGTACTATTGGCATTTCACAGCTTTCTACTTCTAATCGTGGTGATTGATGCAGCCCATATAGGTAGAAGGGCTCTATTTACTAGTATTTCAAGTGTTTCTTCCATGTTTCTAATCATTTCCCGGGAATATCATTGTGTATTTTGAGAGATTTACCAAAATTAGACAGTTTTACTAGAAGTATATTCATGAATCTTCAGGATTTGAAGTGCGTCATTCAGAAATCACCAGGCAATTCAGCCTCAATTGTTAATATAATCAGTATTCTCTTCATTGAACGGCTTTATGCACAGATTCTGAGCTGTATAATCAGCAATTCTTAATGTTAGTAAGCACTTTCTTCTGAAAAACACCACCTAAAGTTGCCGGATTGTAAACATTACCAGTACTCTTGGGATTTCACAGCTTTCTACCTCTAATCTCGGTGATTGACCGAGGCCATAAAGATAGTAAGGCTCTATTTACTAGTATTTCAAGCGTTTCTTACATGTTTCTAATCATTTCCTGGGAATATCATTTTGAATTTTAATAGTTTTACCAAACTAGACAGTTTTCATAGAAGTATATACATGAATCTTCAGGATTTGAACTGTGTCATTCAGAAAACTCCGTGAAATTCAGCCTCAATTGTAAATATAATCAGTATTCTCTACATTTAACTGCTGTATACACAAATTCTGAGCTCTATAAACAGCAATTCTTAACGTTGAACACACTTTCTTTGGAAAAACACCATCTGAAGTTGCCGGATTGTATACATTATCAGTACTCTTAGCATTTCAAGCTTACTACCTCTAATCTTGGTGATTGAACAAGGCCATAAAGATATAACTGCTCTATTTACTAGTATTTCAAGTGTTTCTTACACGTTTCTAATCATTTCCCGGGAATATCATTGTGTATTTTAAGAGTTTCACCAAAATTAGACAGTTTTCTTTGAAGTGTATACATGAATCTTCAGGGTTTGAACTGTGTCATTCAGAAAACGCCAGGCAATTCAGCCTCAGTTGTTAATATCATCAGAATTCTCTTCATTTAACAGCTTTATACACAAATTCTGAGCTGTATAAACAGCAATTTTTAATGTTTGTAAGCACTTTCTTAGGAAAAAACACCATTTAAAGTTGCCAGATTTTAAACATTATCAGTACCCTCGGCATTACCCAGCTTTCTACCTCTATTCTCAGTGATTGAACAAGGCCATAAAAATAGAACGGCTCTATTTACTAATATTTCAAGTGTTTCTTACATGTTTCTAATCATTTCCCGGGGCTCTCATTGTAGTTTAAGATTTTTATGAAATTTGGCTGTTTTCTTAGAAGTATACACATGAATCCTCAGGATGTTAAACTGTGTCATTTTGAAAACTCCAAGCAATTCATCCTCAATTGTAAACATTAAGAGTATTCTCTTCATTTATCGGTTCTATACACTAATACTGAGCTTTATAAATGGCGATTCTTGATGTTTGAAAGCACTATCTTCGGAAAAAACACTATCTAAAGTTGCCAGATTGTAAACATTATCAGTACTCTTGGCATTTCACAGTTTCTACCTCTAATCTCGGTGATTGAACAAGGCCATAAAGATAGAACGGCTCTATTTCCTAGTATTTCAAGTGTTTCTTACATGTTTCTAATAATTTCCTGGTAATATCACTTTCTATTTTAAGAGTTTTACCAAAACTAGACAGTTTTACTAGAAGTACATACCTGAAACTTCAGGATTTGAACTGTGTCATTCAGAAAACTCCAGGCAATTCAGCCTCAATTGTAAATATAATCAGTATTCTCTACATATAACTGCTATGTACACAAATTCTGAGCTCTATAAACAGCAATGGTTAATGTTTGAATCCACTTTCTTCGGAAAAATAACGTCTGAATTTGCCGGATTGTAAACATTATCAGTACTATTGGCATTTCACAGCTTTCTACTTCTAATCGTGGTGATTGATGCAGCCCATATAGGTAGAAGGGCTCTATTTACTAGTATTTCAAGTGTTTCTTCCATGTTTCTAATCATTTCCCGGGAATATCATTGTGTATTTTGAGAGTTTTACCAAAATTAGACAGTTTTACTAGAAGTATATTCATGAATCTTCAGGATTTGAAGTGCGTCATTCAGAAATCACCAGGCAATTCAGCCTCAATTGTTAATATAATCAGTATTCTCTTCATTGAACGGCTTTATGCACAAATTCTGAGCTGTATAATCAGCAATTCTTAATGTTAGTAAGCACTTTCTTCTGAAAAACACCACCTAAAGTTGCCGGATTGTAAACATTACCAGTACTCTTGGGATTTCACAGCTTTCTACCTCTAATCTCGGTGATTGACCGAGGCCATAAAGATAGTAAGGCTCTATTTACTAGTATTTCAAGCGTTTCTTACATGTTTCTAATCATTTCCTGGGAATATCATTTTGAATTTTAATAGTTTTACCAAACTAGACAGTTTTCATAGAAGTATATACATGAATCTTCAGGATTTGAACTGTGTCATTCAGAAAACTCCGTGAAATTCAGCCTCAATTGTAAACATAATCAGTATTCTGTACATTTAACTGCTGTATACACAAATTCTGAGCTCTATAAACAGCAATTCTTAACGTTGAACACACTTTCTTTGGAAAAACACCATCTGAAGTTGCCGGATTGTATACATTATCAGTACTCTTAGCATTTCAAGCTTACTACCTCTAATCTTGGTGATTGAACAAGGCCATAAAGATATAACTGCTCTATTTACTAGTATTTCAAGTGTTTCTTACACGTTTCTAATCATTTCCCGGGAATATCATTGTGTATTTTAAGAGTTTCACCAAAATTAGACAGTTTTCTTTGAAGTGTATACATGAATCTTCAGGGTTTGAACTGTGTCATTCAGAAAACGCCAGGCAATTCAGCCTCAGTTGTTAATATCATCAGAATTCTCTTCATTTAACAGCTTTATACACAAATTCTGAGCTGTATAAACAGCAATTTTTAATGTTTGTAAGCACTTTCTTAGGAAAAAACACCATTTAAAGTTGCCAGATTTTAAACATTATCAGTACCCTCGGCATTACCCAGCTTTCTACCTCTATTCTCAGTGATTGAACAAGGCCATAAAAATAGAACGGCTCTATTTACTAATATTTCAAGTGTTTCTTACATGTTTCTAATCATTTCCCAGGGCTCTCATTGTAGTTTAAGATTTTTATGAAATTTGGCTGTTTTCTTAGAAGTATACACATGAATCCTCAGGATGTTAAACTGTGTCATTTTGAAAACTCCAAGCAATTCATCCTCAATTGTAAACATTAAGAGTATTCTCTTCATTTATCGGTTCTATACACTAATACTGAGCTTTATAAATGGCGATTCTTGATGTTTGAAAGCACTATCTTCGGAAAAACACTATCTAAAGTTGCCAGATTGTAAACATTATCAGTACTCTTGGCATTTCACAGTTTCTACCTCTAATCTCGGTGATTGAACAAGGCCATAAATATAGAACGGCTCTATTTCCTAGTATTTCAAGTGTTTCTTACATGTTTCTAATAATTTCCTGGTAATATCACTTTCTATTTTAAGAGTTTTACCAAAACTAGACAGTTTTACTAGAAGTACATACCTGAAACTTCAGGATTTGAACTGTGTCATTCAGAAAACTCCAGGCAATTCAGCCTCAATTGTAAATATAATCAGTATTCTCTACATATAACTGCTATGTACACAAATTCTGAGCTCTATAAACAGCAATGGTTAATGTTTGAATCCACTTTCTTCGGAAAAATAACGTCTGAATTTGCCGGATTGTAAACATTATCAGTACTATTGGCATTTCACAGCTTTCTACTTCTAATCGTGGTGATTGATGCAGCCCATATAGGTAGAAGGGCTCTATTTACTAGTATTTCAAGTGTTTCTTCCATGTTTCTAATCATTTCCCGGGAATATCATTGTGTATTTTGAGAGTTTTACCAAAATTAGACAGTTTTACTAGAAGTATATTCATGAATCTTCAGGATTTGAAGTGCGTCATTCAGAAATCACCAGGCAATTCAGCCTCAATTGTTAATATAATCAGTATTCTCTTCATTGAACGGCTTTATGCACAAATTCTGAGCTGTATAATCAGCAATTCTTAATGTTAGTAAGCACTTTCTTCTGAAAAAACACCACCTAAAGTTGCCGGATTGTAAACATTACCAGTACTCTTGGGATTTCACAGCTTTCTACCTCTAATCTCGGTGATTGACCGAGGCCATAAAGATAGTAAGGCTCTATTTACTAGTATTTCAAGCGTTTCTTACATGTTTCTAATCATTTCCTGGGAATATCATTTTGAATTTTAATAGTTTTACCAAACTAGACAGTTTTCATAGAAGTATATACACGAATCTTCAGGATTTGAACTGTGTCATTCAGAAAACTCCGTGAAATTCAGCCTCAATTGTAAATATAATCAGTATTCTCTACATTTAACTGCTGTATACACAAATTCTGAGCTCTATAAACAGCAATTCTTAACGTTGAACACACTTTCTTTGGAAAAACACCATCTGAAGTTGCCGGATTGTATACATTATCAGTACTCTTAGCATTTCAAGCTTACTACCTCTAATCTTGGTGATTGAACAAGGCCATAAAGATATAACTGCTCTATTTACTAGTATTTCAAGTGTTTCTTACACGTTTCTAATCATTTCCCGGGAATATCATTGTGTATTTTAAGAGTTTCACCAAAATTAGACAGTTTTCTTTGAAGTGTATACATGAATCTTCAGGGTTTGAACTGTGTCATTCAGAAAACGCCAGGCAATTCAGCCTCAGTTGTTAATATCATCAGAATTCTCTTCATTTAACAGCTTTATACACAAATTCTGAGCTGTATAAACAGCAATTTTTAATGTTTGTAAGCACTTTCTTAGGAAAAAAACACCATTTAAAGTTGCCAGATTTTAAACATTATCAGTACCCTCGGCATTACCCAGCTTTCTACCTCTATTCTCAGTGATTGATCAAGGCCATAAAAATAGAACGGCTCTATTTACTAATATTTCAAGTGTTTCTTACATGTTTCTAATCATTTCCCGGGGCTCTCATTGTAGTTTAAGATTTTTATGAAATTTGGCTGTTTTCTTAGAAGTATACACATGAATTCCTCAGGATGTTAAACTGTGTCATTTTGAAAACTCCAAGCAATTCATCCTCAATTGTAAACATTAAGAGTATTCTCTTCATTTATCGGTTCTATACACTAATACTGAGCTTTATAAATGGCGATTCTTGATGTTTGAAAGCACTATCTTCGGAAAAACACTATCTAAAGTTGCCAGATTGTAAACCATTATCAGTACTCTTGGCATTTCACAGTTTCTACCTCTAATCTCGGTGATTGAACAAGGCCATAAAGATAGAACGGCTCTATTTCCTAGTATTTCAAGTGTTTCTTACATGTTCTAATAATTTCCTGGTAATATCACTTTCTATTTTAAGAGTTTTACCAAAACTAGACAGTTTTACTAGAAGTACATACCTGAAACTTCAGGATTTGAAACTGTGTCATTCAGAAAACTCCAGGCAATTCAGCCTCAATTGTAAAATATAATCAGTATTCTCTACATATAACTGCTTTGTACACAAATTCTGAGCTCTATAAACAGCAATGGTTAATGTTTGAATCCACTTTCTTCGGAAAAATAACGTCTGAATTTGCCGGGATTGTAAACATTATCAGTACTATTGGCATTTCACAGCTTTCTACTTCTAATCGTGGTGATTGATGCAGCCCATATAGGTAGAAGGGGCTTCTATTTACTAGTATTTCAAGTGTTTTCTTCCATGTTTCTAATCATTTCCCGGGAATATCATTGTGTATTTTGAGAGTTTTACCAAAAATAGACAGTTTTACTAGAAGTATATTCATGAATCTTCAGGATTTGAAGTGCGTCATTCAGAAATCACCAGGCAATTCAGCCTCAATTGTTATATAATCAGTATTCTCTTCATTGAACGGCTTTATGCACAAATTCTGAGCTGTATAATCAGCAATTCTTAATGTTAGTAAGCACTTTCTTCTGAAAAACACCACCTAAAGTTGCCAGGATTGTAAACATTACCAGTACTCTTGGGATTTCACAGCTTTCTACCCTCTAATCTCGGTGATTGACCGAGGCCATAAAGATAGTAAGGCTCTATTTACTAGTATTTCAAGCGTTTCTTACATGTTTCTAATCATTTCCTGGGAATATCATTTTGAATTTTAATAGTTTTACCAAACTAGACAGTTTTCATAGAAGTATATACATGAATCTTCAGGATTTGAACTGTGTCATTCAGAAAACTCCGTGAAATTCAGCCTCAATTGTAAATATAATCAGTATTCTCTACATTTAACTGCTGTATACACAAATTCTGAGCTCTATAAACAGCAATTCTTAACGTTGAACACACTTTCTTTGGAAAAACACCATCTGAAGTTGCCGGATTGTATACATTATCAGTACTCTTAGCATTTCAAGCTTACTACCTCTAATCTTGGTGATTGAACAAGGCCATAAAGATATAACTGCTCTATTTACTAGTATTTCAAGTGTTTCTTACACGTTTCTAATCATTTCCCGGGAATATCATTGTGTATTTTAAGAGTTTCACCAAAATTAGACAGTTTTCTTTGAAGTGTATACATGAATCTTCAGGGTTTGAACTGTGTCATTCAGAAAACGCCAGGCAATTCAGCCTCAGTTGTTAATATCATCAGAATTCTCTTCATTTAACAGCTTTATACACAAATTCTGAGCTGTATAAACAGCAATTTTTAATGTTTGTAAGCACTTTCTTAGGAAAAAAACACCATTTAAAGTTGCCAGATTTTAAACATTATCAGTACCCCTCGGCATTACCCAGCTTTCTACCTCTATTCTCAGTGATTGAACAAGGCCATAAAAATAGAACGGCTCTATTTACTAATATTTCAAGTGTTTCTTACATGTTTCTAATCATTTCCCGGGGCTCTCATTGTAGTTTAAGATTTTTATGAAATTTGGCTGTTTTCTTAGAAGTATACACATGAATCCTCAGGATGTTAAACTGTGTCATTTTGAAAACTCCAAGCAATTCATCCTCAATTGTAAACATTAAGAGTATTCTCTTCATTTATCGGTTCTATACACTAATACTGAGCTTTATAAATGGCGATTCTTGATGTTTGAAAGCACTATCTTCGGAAAAACACTATCTAAAGTTGCCAGATTGTAAACATTATCAGTACTCTTGGCATTTCACAGTTTCTACCTCTAATCTCGGTGATTGAACAAGGCCATAAAGATAGAACGGCTCTATTTCCTAGTATTTCAAGTGTTTCTTACATGTTTCTAATAATTTCCTGGTAATATCACTTTCTATTTTAAGAGTTTTACCAAAACTAGACAGTTTTACTAGAAGTACATACCTGAAACTTCAGGATTTGAACTGTGTCATTCAGAAAACTCCAGGCAATTCAGCCTCAATTGTAAATATAATCAGTATTCTCTACATATAACTGCTATGTACACAAATTCTGAGCTCTATAAACAGCAATGGTTAATGTTTGAATCCACTTTCTTCGGAAAAATAACGTCTGAATTTGCCGGATTGTAAACATTATCAGTACTAATGGCATTTCACAGCTTTCTACTTCTAATCGTGGTGATTGATGCAGCCCATATAGGTAGAAGGGCTCTATTTACTAGTATTTCAAGTGTTTCTTCCATGTTTCTAATCATTTCCCGGGAATATCATTGTGTATTTTGAGAGTTTTACCAAAATTAGACAGTTTTAACTAGAAGTATATTCATGAATCTTCAGGATTTGAAGTGCGTCATTCAGAAATCACCAGGCAATTCAGCCTCAATTGTTAATATAATCAGTATTCTCTTCATTGAACGGCTTTATGCACAAATTCTGAGCTGTATAATCAGCAATTCTTAATGTTAGTAAGCACTTTCTTCTGAAAAACACCACCTAAAGTTGCCGGATTGTAAACATTACCAGTACTCTTGGGATTTCACAGCTTTCTACCTCTAATCTCGGTGATTGACCGAGGCCATAAAGATAGTAAGGCTCTATTTACTAGTATTTCAAGCGTTTCTTACATGTTTCTAATCATTTCCTGGGAATATCATTTTGAATTTTAATAGTTTTACCAAACTAGACAGTTTTCATAGAAGTATATACACGAATCTTCAGGATTTGAACTGTGTCATTCAGAAAACTCCGTGAAATTCAGCCTCAATTGTAAATATAATCAGTATTCTCTACATTTAACTGCTGTATACACAAATTCTGAGCTCTATAAACAGCAATTCTTAACGTTGAACACACTTTCTTTGGAAAAACACCATCTGAAGTTGCCGGATTGTATACATTATCAGTACTCTTAGCATTTCAAGCTTACTACCTCTAATCTTGGTGATTGAACAAGGCCATAAAGATATAACTGCTCTATTTACTAGTATTTCAAGTGTTTCTTACACGTTTCTAATCATTTCCCGGGAATATCATTGTGTATTTTAAGAGTTTCACCAAAATTAGACAGTTTTCTTTGAAGTGTATACATGAATCTTCAGGGTTTGAACTGTGTCATTCAGAAAACGCCAGGCAATTCAGCCTCAGTTGTTAATATCATCAGAATTCTCTTCATTTAACAGCTTTATACACAAATTCTGAGCTGTATAAACAGCAATTTTTAATGTTTGTAAGCACTTTCTTAGGAAAAAACACCATTTAAAGTTGCCAGATTTTAAACATTATCAGTACCCTCGGCATTACCCAGCTTTCTACCTCTATTCTCAGTGATTGATCAAGGCCATAAAAATAGAACGGCTCTATTTACTAATATTTCAAGTGTTTCTTACATGTTTCTAATCATTTCCCGGGGCTCTCATTGTAGTTTAAGATTTTTATGAAATTTGGCTGTTTTCTTAGAAGTATACACATGAATCCTCAGGATGTTAAACTGTGTCATTTTGAAAACTCCAAGCAATTCATCCTCAATTGTAAACATTAAGAGTATTCCCTTCATTTATCGGTTCTATACACTAATACTGAGCTTTATAAATGGCGATTCTTGATGTTTGAAAGCACTATCTTCGGAAAAACACTATCTAAAGTTGCCAGATTGTAAACATTATCAGTACTCTTGGCATTTCACAGTTTCTACCTCTAATCTCGGTGATTGAACAAGGCCATAAAGATAGAACGGCTCTATTTCCTAGTATTTCAAGTGTTTCTTACATGTTTCTAATAATTTCCTGGTAATATCACTTTCTATTTTAAGAGTTTTACCAAAACTAGACAGTTTTACTAGAAGTACATACCTGAAACTTCAGGATTTGAACTGTGTCATTCAGAAAACTCCAGGCAATTCAGCCTCAATTGTAAATATAATCAGTATTCTCTACATATAACTGCTATGTACACAAATTCTGAGCTCTATAAACAGCAATGGTTAATGTTTGAATCCACTTTCTTCGGAAAAATAACGTCTGAATTTGCCGGATTGTAAACATTATCAGTACTATTGGCATTTCACAGCTTTCTACTTCTAATCGTGGTGATTGATGCAGCCCATATAGGTAGAAGGGCTCTATTTACTAGTATTTCAAGTGTTTCTCACACGTTTTCTAATCATTTCCCGGGAATATCATTGTGTATTTTGAGAGTTTTACCAAAATTAGACAGTTTTACTAGAAGTATATTCATGAATCTTCAGGATTTGAAGTGCGTCATTCAGAAATCACCAGGCAATTCAGCCTCAATTGTTAATATAATCAGTATTCTCTTCATTGAACGGCTTTATGCACAAATTCTGAGCTGTATAATCAGCAATTCTTAATGTTAGTAAGCACTTTCTTCTGAAAAACACCACCTAAAGTTGCCGGATTGTAAACATTACCAGTACTCTTGGGATTTCACAGCTTTCTACCTCTAATCTCGGTGATTGACCGAGGCCATAAAGATAGTAAGGCTCTATTTACTAGTATTTCAAGCGTTTCTTACATGTTTCTAATCATTTCCTGGGAATATCATTTTGAATTTTAATAGTTTTACCAAACTAGACAGTTTTCATAGAAGTATATACATGAATCTTCAGGATTTGAACTGTGTCATTCAGAAAACTCCGTGAAATTCAGCCTCAATTGTAAACATAATCAGTATTCTCTACATTTAACTGCTGTATACACAAATTCTGAGCTCTATAAACAGCAATTCTTAATGTTGAACACACTTTCTTTGGAAAAACACCATCTGAAGTTGCCGGATTGTATACATTATCAGTACTCTTAGCATTTCAAGCTTACTACCTCTAATCTTGGTGATTGAACAAGGCCATAAAGATATAACTGCTCTATTTACTAGTATTTCAAGTGTTTCTTACACGTTTCTAATCATTTCCCGGGAATATCATTGTGTATTTTAAGAGTTTCACCAAAATTAGACAGTTTTCTTTGAAGTGTATACATGAATCTTCAGGGTTTGAACTGTGTCATTCAGAAAACGCCAGGCAATTCAGCCTCAGTTGTTAATATCATCAGAATTCTCTTCATTTAACAGCTTTATACACAAATTCTGAGCTGTATAAACAGCAATTTTTAATGTTTGTAAGCACTTTCTTAGGAAAAAACACCATTTAAAGTTGCCAGATTTTAAACATTATCAGTACCCTCGGCATTACCAGCTTTCTACCCTCTATTCTCAGTGATTGAACAAGGCCATAAAAATAGAACGGCTCTATTTACTAATATTTCAAGTGTTTCTTACATGTTTCTAATCATTTCCCGGGGCTCTCATTGTAGTTTAAAGATTTTTATGAAATTTGGCTGTTTTCTTAGAAGTATACACATGAATCCTCAGGATGTTAAACTGTGTCATTTTGAAAAACTCCAAGCAATTCATCCTCAATTGTAAACATTAAGAGTATTCTCTTCATTTATCGGTTCTATACACTAATACTGAGCTTTATAAATGGCGATTCTTGATGTTTGAAAGCACTATCTTCGGAAAAACACTATCTAAAGTTGCCAGATTGGTAAACATTATCAGTACTCTTGGCATTTCACAGTTTCTACCTCTAATCTCGGTGATTGAACAAGGCCATAAAGATAGAACGGCTCTATTTCCTAGTATTTCAAGTGTTTCTTACATGTTTCTAATAATTTCCTGGTAATATCACTTTCTATTTTAAGAGTTTTACCAAAACTAGACAGTTTTACTAGAAGTACATACCTGAAACTTCAGGATTTGAACTGTGTCATTCAGAAAACTCCAGGCAATTCAGCCTCAATTGTAAATATAATCAGTATTCTCTACATATAACTGCTATGTACACAAATTCTGAGCTCTATAAACAGCAATGGTTAATGTTTGAATCCACTTTCTTCGGAAAAATAACGTCTGAATTTGCCGGATTGTAAACATTATCAGTACTATTGGCATTTCACAGCTTTCTACTTCTAATCGTGGTGATTGATGCAGCCCATATAGGTAGAAGGGCTCTATTTACTAGTATTTCAAGGGTTTCTTCCATGTTTCTAATCATTTCCCGGGAATATCATTGTGTATTTTGAGAGTTTTACCAAAATTAGACAGTTTTACTAGAAGTATATTCATGAATCTTCAGGATTTGAAGTGCGTCATTCAGAAATCACCAGGCAATTCAGCCTCAATTGTTAATATAATCAGTATTCTCTTCATTGAACGGCTTTATG